>NC_056739.1:1900080301-1900340301 GCF_019279795.1 Protopterus annectens | reverse complement strand
AGGGGTCACAAAGAGGGTAAGACAGTAGGGAAACAAGCTCGGGTTTTGCAGGAGGGATGTAGGTAAGGCCCATAGCTGCCCATTTCTTCATCAGCAACAGATGTGCATATGTATGTAATTTGGTGTGACATTTGAAACCTTCCACCCCTGAGAGAGTTGTCAGGACAACAATACTTATTGTACAGCCAATTGTAATTGATAGTTTCCATGTCCAGCAGACATATGTGCGGAATAGGCAGCTATGTATGGGGCGTAATTTTTTTGTGGATACAGAGTGCCCTTTTTTTTTTTTTTTTTCAGGTCAGAGTGGTATGTCAGGTGAAGGAAGTCAGTATAGCTGGGGAGGTAGGTTGGGTAGGTCAACAGACAAGACAAACAAGACGCATACAGGGGTGGTGTATGACACATGTGGGGGGTTACACAATTGACGGGGATGGATGTTTGGATATCCAGAGCCCATGAGCCCACAGATGGCAACAGTGGAACTGATATCCCCACCCATGGGCAGTTGCCACTGTTCCTTCACTGCCCAGGACGAGGCTGTGCTGGGGGCTGTGTAGGCCGAGCAACAGGCATGCCCGTAAGTTGTGCCACCTGTGCCTCAAGCTGGCGTAGGGGTCCAAGAACAGAGTCCCAGATCTCCCTACGGACCACAGTCCGGACGCTACGGATGGTGAGTGGTGGTTCTCCTCTGGCCACGCTTGCAGAGGGGGGACGGGCCCCATCCCCTGCAGTGCTTCCACCTGCAGGTGGCACAGGGCCACTGGAGGAGGGTCCAGACTGGGCACTAGTGCCAGGTGCACTCGCCAGCTGAGGTGGGAGAGGTGGGTCCGCTGGAACCCGCCTTCCCTGTCGTCCTATGTTTTGCATTATGTCATGACAGTTTGGGTTAGTAACATACAATACCATTCGCAATTAGTTGTAACAGCATGCATTAGTATTCCCATTAACCAAACACCCAGATATTCACACCATTGAACAGCGAGCATAACACATGCATAATTTGAACAGCAATACACAGTCCAACAACATGCAGGGTTGATTGATGGCAACAGGCCATCAGGTTTGGATGTATGAACAGGGCAGATGCATCAACGTACATGCAAATATTTATGACCCAACAGGACAAATGTCCAAGGGTGTTAATTGTGATTGCACATACCAATTTCACGTGGAATGGATTATATGTGGTTATAGGGTGGGGTGAAGAAAATATTATTAACACCTTTGAATACCAATACATATGCTGTACATTTCTAATAGCTACAGATATATACACACTACTGTTCTAACTACAGTTTCCTATATGATAACTACTTCAATTTGGTGATAGGACTGTTACTGCTATATCAATATACATTTTATTGTTATTCATACACGTTCATATCTGGCTTTGTTCAGCTACATCATCCTGCTACATTTGCTTTATATAGCTATAGACAACTGTGGATGTTTGATATTTCAGACAATCATACTATCTGCATATTGCAGACTGAGAGCAACATATCCAGATTTTGGGATACACATTCCAGCTGCAGCAACACTTTGAACACATTTCGCAGTTTGGTTCTACTTGTCACATTCATTTCATTCTGTACTGACTGCAGTATACTTTATTCAGGGGTTATTACTACTTTATTGGTGGATTCATAACTCTTTCTCACACTCTCTTACTTGTTTTCATTTTACTATTCAGGATGTTACTTACTTCTAGGCTTTATTGTCATGGTTTACCTGTAGTTATTACAATCCTTTCCAGCAGTCTCACTTCTGTCATGTTTCAGTATTTCAACAGGGATATATTTCACACATGTGATTTGCTCATCTTCTGCAGCTGTACTTTTCAGCCTGCTGCAGGTTGTGTACTATTATATTACAGGTGGGGCATCTTTGTTTCAGACTTTATTTCAGACATTTTCATTTTTCTGTTTGGATTACAGACTGCAACAGACTTTTGTAATCAAGCAGTACTTGCAAACACTTTTACACTGTTACTTGCACATTTTATTACTTAGTGACTACACTGCACTCTTTTGCTAACTGTCATACTTTTATGTTTTTTTACAGTTACTGGGAGTGGATTACTGACCTGCCTGGTGGCGCAACCGCACCAGCCTATCGCCATAGGTTCTGCGGTTCGCAGAATGGACACCTGCAGCTGTAATATAAATGAAGTAATATTGGAATACACATCTACATAATATCAGCTAATTTAATTTCTTACATACATAATTAAATGTAACTTAGTAGTGGGGCGTTGGGCATTTGCTGGGCCTCCTGGATCCAAAGGTTCAATTGGTCCTGCTTGCGTCTCTTCAGGTCCGCATGGTGGTGACGGACCTGCTCACCAGTCCTTGGAATCCCTGTGGCACTGGTGAGATCATGAGCCAACCGGTCCCATGCCTCAGCCCTATATGCTCCCCACAGGACCTGGCCCTGCATGAGTTGGGCCTCATGATGGTGGACTAGGAGCCAGACCATGTATCTGGTCTCCTCAACGCCCCACCTCTGTGCTCAAAAGCAACTATCCTCACCTACTCCTGACATTCTGGCTGCAAGTCAGTTCTACAATCATTTATGCTGTGTATTCCCGCCTATGGGGCTTATATATGCCGTTTTTCCCGCACTTATCTGTGATTGGCCATTTTGGAATTGTATCAACTTCACAAAACCTGCTTTGTCATGCTCCACTTTCTAATCATTCCTATATATTTGCTATTACTGCATTTCTAAGTACAGCTGTTGTGGCTTAGTGGTTCAGTACCTTGACTATGATGCATGGTATCCTTGGTTCGAACCTGGCCACTGCTTTTTATATTTTATGACTGTTTAGACAGGCTAGAGGGTGTGTCTGTATAAAGGCAGTTTTTTTACAGCTTGCTCAACATTGCCAGTCGGTTAGCTTGTTAGCGCAGTGCGCAGCTCCGCGCAAATGGGTTACACTGGTTTATGCCTCATTTGGCTGTCAGCACGCATATTACGCTCAGCTAAGGGCACACAATTTCAGCGTGTTAAACCACTGCTCACCTACGGGCACTCATTTTGCACCTGTTAAACCACTGCTCACCTATGGGCAGATGCACTCACCTTGTTAAACTGTAGCTCAGCTATAGGCACATCTCGCATTTTTTATTGTTTTGTTATCTCACATTTCTTCAAAATAAATGGACTATTTCATTACATTTTATATAAAATATGATTTTATATGTGTACATATTTGTCAGGGACTTGTTCCGTGCTTATTTTACTAAAAATAAAAATTTATGTTGTGGGGGCTCGAACCATGGATGCCTGCTCTTCAGCTGACGTCTCTACCGCTATGCTATTGCTTCTTGGTTTACTTTGCATATTTAGTTCTTATATGCTTTTCCACTGACTGCTAACTGTGGCTAAGCTACGGGCATGCCCGTGCAAACGAGTGCACTCACGGGCAAACATCTTTACGATTTTAAAAAACTATATAACATGTTCATTTATATATTTTATGTTCATAGTCTGTGGGGGCATGTGTTGTGTTGTGTTTATTCACATTTCCATGGCCTCTGTCATGGGTGTTTACTTTCGGCACTTTTACTCTTCTGGGGGCGTGTCCGCTTGCAGGGCTCGGCCTACGGACACGCCCCCTACTGTCTTACATGGACCGTGTTAGCCTTAGGTGTGATTCAGCATGCCCTCATGCATATGCATGACATGCTGACGTCACACCGTTTAACTGCAGCCTCCATGTAAGCCATGTATCTCTTACACAGAGGCTTCGTGAATCCTGCCCTTATTCTTACCATCTATTGAGTCACTCACTCTAGTACTATCTAAAAAGTTCCAGAATTTTGCATGAAAATTATTATTATTTATAATTAACTTATATAAGTTGGACAAGCTTCCTTTGTAGGTCATTTTACCTTTGATGATAGCATTCATGTATTCATATAATGAGGGAACAGTGTTCTATTCCTCTTCACTCATATTATCTACAAATTGATTTCATTTCTTACTGATGGATAATATTAACTGTTTAACAGATTGATCTGACTTATAATCATTCATTAGTGGCTTAGCTTTTCTTTTTTCAAAACAATCAAACCATAATAATATCCCATTCCTTTTTTTTCGGTAAATTAACTTTAGCATTTTTCTGAGTTTCATTATATGTGGTGGTGTATACACAGGGAAAGTACAAACATTTCCATTTTGATATTAATGGAGTTTTAAAAACATATTTCTTAACTGGTTTAAGAACAGATTTTATATATGCAGAGTCTAAAGACTGAAATTAATTTCCTTCAAAGGTAAATCATATTAATCAGATGAAATGATTGTTATATATTTCTAATTTATCATATTTTATAATGTTATAAGAATTTAGCATAATCTTATCCTGAATGGTTTTCCATTGACTAGTGTGTGTTGAGTCTATTCATAGTATAATATTGATAAAAATTGTAACAATGAAATAAAATTCTACATCTGGGAAGCTAATACCACCAGACTCCCATAATCTTATATGATTTCTATAATCAATTCTCAGCTTTTTTTAGGATATCATAAGAATGAAGTTAGCATTTTTTTTCCAAATTCTTTCATTTTTTTTTGTCAGTTATTAAAATGGTTGAATGCTACATCTAACCCCCGGATTCAATAAATTCTGTGTAGGAATAGTGGTATTCCTACATGGAGTGAATGGTGTCTGCATCCGCATCCCCGTCTCAGCAGCAAACCTTACATATTAATGAAGGCACGCTACTGAGATGGATCTGCAGACACGGATACTGAATCAGTGCAGGGGCATGTTGCAGTAGTGCTCGCAGATCTGTAACATGCCCCCTGCAGTGTCAAAGTGCCGTACGGCACCTTGTAAAATCCTATCAGGGTCCACGGACACTGAAAGAGGATTTAGTATGGAATGCAATGCAGGGGGTGTGTGACAGGAATTGTAACACACCCCATGCATTGACAAAGTGCTATATGGCACTTTATAGTTAAATAGTGTCCTCTGACACACACCTGTCAACTCCCTAGAGCATAAAATCTGGCCAAAGCCTTGAAATAAAAGCAGGACAAAGGGACAACAATAAGGGAACATTTAAAATATTGCACTTACAAACTTAGAAACTTGATAGACTAACAGCTTTTGCATTACATTGTCATGAAGAGTATGTGGCCTGCAACTGACATGCTAATATGTAAATAGTGAGAAATATCTATTTAAAATACTTGTATTTATTTTTTAATTTATATGTGAAGTTTAAGTGTAGCTGAGTGGGTTTGAACACCATGGTTCTTTGCTCAGCAGTGCTTAAACATCTTATAAGTGCTATATAAAAATGTATAGATAAATTTCTGAGTGCTGACTTAGCTTAGTGGTTAGAGTTTTGGCTTTGCATGCAGTAGTTCATGGTCTGAATACCAAGACAGGCCGTTCAGCTTTTACATGGGAAAACATTGTGAATTTTTTTTTGTATTTATTTAATGATGTACTAATTGGTATTTGTTAACCAGGATAGTGTAGTTTGTCCAAAATTGCAGTGTCAGTGGATATATGATGTCAAATCCCCCATGTAAACACAATTGTCTCATACAGTACAGTCACACCCCAAAGTAATGTAATCAAAGCACATAAAGGAGGTCATGTAAAGTAAACTATATACACAGAATAATATGTCAGTAATGAGTAATTAATGTCCAATATGTCATTAGTCATTAAACGAGGAGTGAGCAATGCTTAGCACCACTGAGCTGGTCTGAACATTGCTTAGAAAGTATAATTCTAAGCACCAGTCAGCTTAGCTAAGCCAATTTGTGCACTTCTAAGCACCACTTAGCATTTGCCAATTTAAGCATAGCTCAACTCAGCTTAGTGGGTTTGCACATTGCTCAGCTTAGCTCAGCATTTTTGAAAATGGTCCAATGTTGGCAAAGGGTGGGAATATGGCCTTATTTAAACTGCACAGGTGGGAATACAGCCAGAACCTGTTGTAGTTTAATCACTGCAGGAGCTATGTCTGGAGTTGGAGAGGGAGCACACTTTTGGGCACAGCACTGGGGCATTTTGGAGTCCAGACATGGCTGGGATCCTTATGCAACACCATGATGACAAACTGCTGCAGAGCCAGTGCCAGGGCTCCCAATACAAATGTGAGGCCTGGGACCATCTGGCACATGACCTCAGCAGTGCCACCAGAATTCCCCAAACTGGTGAGCAGGTACAACATCACTATGCTGACCTAAAGCAGAGGAAGGGGGAGATCTTGGCCCAATGGATCCAAGATGCTTGAGACAGCAATGCCCCAGTAGTTTGTAAATATTTCACCCATAGCTGTACCAAATTCTACCCTGTGTATGTGATAGACAGGTATGTATAATGGTTGTTTTTCCCCCTACAGCTGCAGAGGTGAGAGCTAGCAATGTGGAGACCCATGCAGACAGACTGATGAGGCTGCACCGAGAGTGTGGTGAGTACAGATCTATCTTGCAGCATATAGTGCAATAAATAAAAAAGAGTACATTGTTTACTGCCAGTAGGTATAGTGTGTTCTGAATGTACTGAATAAATAAAGTTTGTCAGACCAATATTGATCTACAGGCTATGCAGTACTACTGAATGTGGAATCTAAACTGTAATATAGCACTGTATCATGTTACTGAAATAAAGATTTATACCACAACCATTTGTGTTTAATCTAGTATGTTGCTGAAGAAATAGAATGTGTACAAGTGCTTCACAGCAAATATGGGTTTGACAGCATGCATTGACTGAGGTTGTTCTGATAACCAGCTGTTATGCAAAACTGTAGATTGTGGAGCTGTAAAACAAGCTATAAATATGCACTGCACTAAGATCTAAACTTGAATAGTAATATGTAATGCATTATAGCGTATACCCTGCAGCATTGCCTTGTGTTAACCTTTGCATTCTGGATCTTATTATTTCAATAGATTAATACACAGTACACTAACTGTCAGGCATGAATCTCAGGCATGTATGTTCAACTGTCACCTCATGTATGTTCAACTGTCACCTCAGTCTTTGGTGACACTACACTTAGATTATAAGGTCAGACTGTCTACTCAAGAGAGTATAAGGCATAATTCAGTCAAGCAAACAACAACGGTTCTCCAATAGCTCAGTGTGATAAGAAATAGCTCTACTGTTCATTTTTGCACTCCCAGACCACAGTTTGAATCCAGGGAGTGGTACTAAAATGTATGAATATTTACACTCAAGTAATCTTGAATAATTGTAGATGCAGTCAGGTAGTGTTAACAGATATGTTCTCCACAGGTCTTACAGGTAAAGAAAGGTTTGTAGTAGCTGTATTAAGGGTATACTAATAAACTGTTCCACTATCCAACTCCATGCCTGCAAATGACAGCAGGATAGGTACATGCATCATGCATTCTTTTCAGTATATGTCTCTCAAGTGTCATGCTGTCTTGGCTAGTGGTCACTGTTGCCAATAACTTTGGACACAAATATGAATCCAGGTGAAGTATGCCAGTAGCACACTCACACAACATCAATGCAGGGTACACCTTCTTCTTCATATATGTAACCCTGAAACCCTGAGATGTATAAGACCCCTCTAGTCAAGTACCCAGAGTTGTCACAGTTTTCCCCATACCATTCCAGGTTGACAATTTAACAGTTATATATGTGCTACAGAAGCTATGGACCATAGGTAAATGTAAAGTGAGGGCAGTCCTGTAGAGTATTGAGCAGTACTGTTGTGAAAAATAGAAACCTATACAGTTGTTAATGGACTTTTTTCTCTCCCTCCACCCCTTATCTGCATCAATAATTATTATTCATATACTACGGGTATGCTGTTCTCAAAACCTAATGTTGGGACTTGTGTTCTATTATTGTTCATATAGCCCTGATGGAAAAACATGACAGGATATGGAAGTTATGGACTAAAACCAAGACCCCTTCTCTCCTACAGACCTATAAAGAACTTAGCAATCAAATAAAGAAAACTATCAACAAAGACAAGATCAACTTCTATGCAAACCCTACCACTACCCTAAAATCTGACCCAAAAAAATTCTGGAACACAATCAATCATATACTGCATCCAAGAAACCCTTCCCCTCCTAACCCATGCCCGAATAAAACATCTGAAGAAACTGCCACTGCATTTAACAGTCATTTTATCAACTCAATAACTACAATTATTAATGATCTTCCCACTCCAAAAAGTACTAATAACCCCACTTTCTCAACCTCTCCACCAGATCCTTCAAACTTTTTTCCCTTGCATCAGTCTCAACTAACTGTATTAAATCCCTACTCTCTAAACACAAACCCTGCTCCCCCTTAGCTGATAATCTACCATCTTACTTCTTACAGATTGCAGCTGAACACCTAGCCTATTCTGTATCCATCCTGATCAACCGATCTATCTCTGAATCATATGTTCCAGCAATATGGAAAACATTCTATGCATTACCTATACATAAGGGAGGTAATTCTTCTGATATATCCAACTTCAGAACAATTGCTATACTGCCACTCCTCTCCAAGATCCTTGAGAAATGCATCCACAAACAGATAATGCAGTATCTTATCCGCAAAACCTTCTAACACACACACAATACAGATTTTGTCCTGAACACAGTATTACAACTGCACTAATATCCTTTATCAATACTGTATGTCTGGCCAATGACAACAATAAACTAATTTCATGTCTGTTCTTCGACCTCTCCAAAGCCTTTGACACTGTCTCCCATCCACTCTTCCTAGATAAACTCTCTCATTTACATTTCTCTTATTCCACCATATCCTGGTTTTCTAGCTATCTCTCTAACCAACAGCAAGCTGTCAAATGGTGCTCTGCCCTATCAACCCCTAATTATCCCAATGGGTGTCCCTCAAGGATCCATACTTTGGCCACTCCTATTCAATATTTTCACCAACCTACTTTATACTTCTTGTCCCAATTCTACACTTGTACAATATTGCAGATGATTCAACAGTTATCACCATTGCTGACAATCCACCTGACCTCCACTCTACTACCCAAGCATCATTCAACACTATAGAGACATGGCTTTGTGATAACAAATTAATTCTCAACCCCAAGAAAACTAAGCTTCTACTCTTCCTCCCAAAAAAAAAACTCATCAATCTCAAAACTACATTTTCCATCTTATCAAGCAATAACACTATCATTACTGCTGAGCCAAGCACTAAACTGCTAGGAGTCATAATAGATGATCAGCTTAAATGTGATCTCCAAGTCAGTGCTTCTATCAAAAAGAAGACTCACCAGAAACTTGGACTCCTTTACCGTAACAAAAGACATCTAACCAGTACAGCCAGAAAAACTCTCTCCTATGCATTTCTTCTTCCCACACTTCTCTATAGCTGCCAATTATTCACAAATATTAATACCACACTCATAACTAAACTCAAAACTACATATAACAAGGTTGCTAGATTTGCTGTAAACCAAACCTACAAGTCACACCATTGCCTATCTCTTAAACAATTGGACTGGCTTGAATTCCCTCATTTGCTGCTACTACATCAACTGCAAATTATCCACTCCATCCTCTATCTACCATCTTTCTGCCCTAGCCTACTATCTACTATATCTAAATATTCCCCAACCAGGACACTACGCAGCTCAGACCAGGATTTCCTACAGATCTATAAACCCAAAACCAAAACAGGGTGTCTGCTCTATAATTATAACCATGCTGCAACTTGGAACCACCTACCCCTAGAAATTAAGTCACTTGACCAAACCAAACATTTCAAACTAGCCACTCCTAGATACCTAACAAACAAATGGTACTGCACTGTATTCATCCTCCCTGAAACTGCCCAACCGTAGCTTCTGTTCCTCCTACCTCCTTTCTACCCTACTGTCAAGCTTAACAATCATCTACCCCTCCGTCTCTATACTTAACCACTTCACCCCTTTTCTACTCCTCCTGTAACTATACTGTATATAACCACTTAGGAATTATGAATACTGTATTCCTTTCATCACATTGTACCAAAGTATTTGCAGTATGACCTCTATCATTGTACCCAAATGCTTTCTGTATAATTTATTGTAAATGTTTATTTACTGTACAGTTTCTGACATTGTACCCAACTGTCTTACTGTATGATTTACTGTAAATGTTATCTCTTTATCTTCAAATGCAAATGAAAATGTCTTATTAATTGTATGTAAAATGCTAATACTGACTGCGGAGCTTTCTCCTTGGATCTCCACTGAAAACGAGCTAAACGCTCAGCTGGACTAACCCGGTTAACAAATGTAAAATAAATAAATAAAATAAATAAATTTAATTGGTTGCATGTTAATATACCTTGTTCAAATACCATTGTTGGTGGCCTGTTGCCGTAAATGTAACTGGCATGCTATTACAATGCTGACTGCTATTTTATTTATGCATTTGTTCTGTTTGCTATGCAATTGTTTCACTTCTATTGTTCTGGGTTAATTGGAACACCCACGCATGCTGTTATAACTAATCTTGATTTTTTTTTTTCATGCCTAACCAATACATTTTGAAAAACCTCAACACCATAGCATGTTTGGGAAAACAGATCCTAGCGGATCCACCTGTCCCACCTCATCTGGCTGCAGCACCAGGCCTCACTACATCTGGGACCCAACCTGGAACTGCCTCCACCGCTGGTCCTGCGCAACCCTTGGGTAGAACCACCTCAGGGGAAGGGGCCCATCCCCCCCAGGCATGTGTGGAGAGGAATCAGCACAAAGTTATGAGATATGGTGCATAGGGTCATCCAGACAGACTTAGATGGATGCCTGAGCCAGATCAAGGGCAGAATGGCACACTTTGAGAGACAGGCTGCCCCTGTTGTCCAGCTCCCAGTTTAGCCACCTATGGGGCCATGAAGGGGCAGTGGTGACTGCCCATTGTTGGGGATCGCAGTCCCATTAGGGGCTCATGGGCTTCTAATTCCCGATGACCCTCTCCATCCAAGGTGTTTATTCCTGTCATGTGTCATACACCACCTCTGTCGCCCCCAAGTACACTGACGTCAATCAATTTACACCTCAATTACTCAAGCAATGTATGTCACCCACACCCTTTCCTGTGTGGTGTGAGGCACTAAATTCCAAATTGTCCACATCATTCACAGCTGTTTCTGCAGAAGAAATGAAGATCTATATCCTTTCCAATGCCCATCCTGCACATCCCTACTGCCTTTCACATTCTTTTTTCCCCCTGCTTGCCCCCATTTCACCACTTTTCTATCACCTTTTTTTTCCTTTTTTTTGAAATTAGTGCTTGTTTAAGTGGGAATAAGCAGCACTAAGCACCTCTTGGCACTATTTAGCATAGTGCAAACCCACTTAAAACTGTTTTAAACACTCTAACACATTCAGCCTCTGTTCAGCCCTGCCAGGTCTTAAACCCAGGACTCTGTACACTACAGTCACAGCAATGTACCACTACACATATGAGCTGTGTGATTTGCTCATGCTTTTGCAAATATATCATGCATTATGGTCATTTAACGTTAGGGAAAAAAGTCATCACAACCAATTCTCCAACCCACTATCATACACACTACAGTCAGAGCAATGCACCACTAAAGTAAACCAGCTCTGGAGATTTAGCAATGCTTTTGTAAAGTTATCATGCATTACAGTCATGTAACAGGACAAACAGTAAACACATGCAGATTATTGAACCTAGGACCTTCTGTAATACAATCACAGCAACACACCAATACACCAAACAGCTGTAGGTAATCACTGATGTTTTTGAAAAGATATTAGGCACCACAGGGATGTGACTGTAGAGAAAGAAGAGAATACATCACTGCCAATGTTTGGCCACAGAACCCTTTGAATTATAGTCAGAGGAACATACCAATACACCAACTGACCTCTGGAGTACAACAGTTTTCACAAACATATTCTAATTGCCAGTTGCACAGTACGCCAATATATAGTGGCCCAAATCACACTGTACTTGGCCCTCTGACACAGATGCCAAACCAGTATACTGACAAATAAATGCTGCTGAATGTATGGAATGCTTACAATATCAGGTAGAGCTGACAACTGCACAGACTGTTGCTGAATTGCCACAGTTGTGCCTCCTATTTATGGAAGGGTTGTCATAATACCTACCCTGTCTGCCTATATACTGACAAGCCACTGTAGATTGGGGTTATGAAACCATGATAGAGAGCTCTGTGTCAACATCATACCCAGCGGAACACACGTCTATGCAAATCCTCTGTTACACAATGTATGTATGCACATATGCCTTACAAATACATATGCCAGATTAATGGCTCACTAGCTCTATCTGTAACATTTCTAGCATCAGTCAATATGTAGACACCCACAGCCCTGCCATGCACAACAGTCTGCAGCATGATTACTACAGGCATGTCAATTCTATATAGGAATAATTGAGCCCTACAATGTCCTGTGAAACTGGTTGCCCCTACCGCAGTCAGTCCCACCCGCACTTTAAAGACCTGTAGGGTGAGACACATCTCACAACTATGAATATGTGTAGTAAATTTTCACTACCACTCTCTAAATGGTACTATTATGTAATATATGCACCACAGCCACATGCCTCACCTAGACTGTTGTGGGCACCCTCAACCAGGCCATGCTGGGACACAACAACTGACACTGCACCCTCATTGACAGTAACAGCTTGCTCTACCCCAATATCTTCACAATCCCTAGTCTGACTTCAGGCCAGAATGCAGCAGCTGTGGCCTGCTACATATGCAGCAGTATGTCCAGCTACCTGCTACAGATATGACCTTCCTCACAAACACCTACAGCAGGGCATCCACCCAAAAGCCAGACATAAAGGTGTAGGGGGGATCTTGAGGTTTTTAGGGACATGTGTCACAATCTCCCCCTACAAACACACCCAGCTGATAGACCAGTATCAACTGGAGCAATATGCACAGTTAGATAGAAAAGGATGCATCACACTCACAACTGCCTTTTACACAGTACACTGCTACACAGTCTGAAAGTCTGTTAACAATGGCCATACATACATACCTATCAACTATATAGATTTCCACAGAATGTCCAGATTCTTGCCTCATATTTTTGTTCCATTTTCTCATAAACTTGTGTGTTTCTGCCAAATCATTGCCAAATAATTGAGGGTTGATGTAAAAAAATAATGACAGACATTTCAGTTGCAGACTTCATACCCTTCAGAATATTTATGCTAATGCAAACCCTGTTATTATATTAACTCTCTATGTTTGTAAGAACAATATTTCAAAATTGTCCCAATTTTGGGGCCTTTGTCCCCCCATTATTTATGACTTTGCAAAGAGTTCTTGAGCTAAGAGTTTGAGAGGTATGGCTATAGATGGTGGCTATACCTGTTTCCTCTACATGTCTACAGATTGTCCTGATGTTTGGCACATAATGTCTTTCCATCTCTCACAAAATTGTGATTTCCTGGCCAACGTTTTGGATAACCATGACAGACTGACATTGCAGATTAATGACAGATATTCAAATGTAACAACACATACCCTTTGGAAAGTGCATTCAAATGCATTACCTGTTCTAGTATCTACTTTCCATGTGTGTCACAGCAATATGTGAAGGTTGTGCTCAAAGTTTGGTGTTTGCCCCAGTTTGCCATATGGCTTTAACCAGATGTCTTTCTGTGAGTGGTTGACAGGTATGCTGGTGGCCGTAACACAGGTAGACTGCTGCAAGGGGATGTACCTACATACATACATACATACAGACACACACACACACACACACACACACACACACACACACGCACACACACACACACACACACACACACACACACACACACACACACACACACACACACACACACACACACACACACACACACACACACACACACTCACGCTCACTCATGATCTGCCTTTGCTGATAGCAGAACATCTAGCTGCCTAGTTTTACAAACAATAGTGCTAGATACATAACACAAACACCACAGAGCTACTGTAGTGTTGCAGTGTCTGCCAGTACTATTCAAGTAGGTGACGATTGCAGGGGTTGTTAGGATTGGCAGTGGTGGGTTCACAGGCCCTTAACATGATAGAGCCATCTGGAACACACACACAGGGTGGAAGAGACAAACAAAATGGTATAACCATCACATACACACAGGAAAGACAGCCACGGGAGAAATGCATACAGAAACACATACACTCACTCAGTTGGCAATACTCAGATAAGAACACCTAGCTATCCACTTGTATGTACTATAGTACTACATAAACATTGCATGCATCACAAAGATTATATGCCTGGGACATAATGTACTACCTCTTACAACAATTAATGTTGGGAATGCCTTCATGGATGGTGGGATACACCATGCAAAATAGTGACTGGTCTCATATATTGCTCTTACAAACCTGGACAAGTGATGGGGTAACAGGCTTTGCCACAGCATGATGTTTCAGACAGGTATGAAGTTTGATGCTGACATGTGTGTCACTACAGCAACTGCCACATATTTGGCAAATATTTTTCATAAATGCCCATTGTTAAAGGACACAGACCACATATATGTTGCAAACATCTGGATATTCTGCATACATCTGTACAGATGACAGGTATGCCTGTAGAGTTTAACATGGTGCATATAAGGCAGATGCCATTAACAGGCTCTTTAAAGTAATGCCATGAGGAGTGGTTAAACAGGCCTTAAAATATTATAACTAACACACACAACAGCCGCCGGGGATATGTTTCTTACACAAACACACCAATATTATAGCTGGCTATATTGAAATTCAAACACCTACCTATCTACTTGCACATACTAGAATGCTGCCAACTTATCACACACACCACGAAGCTCATCAGGCTGATAGCTGTTCAAAGGTACTTCTAGGGTGAGTGACATCAACAGCCATTGTAAAGCAGGGCAATGGGAAGTGTACTGGGTGGGACAGGATACAGAATGATATAACCAACACCTACATAGGGGATATGTTTCACACACATACACACACACACACACACACACACACACACACACACACACACACACACACAGTTCCCAGAGCTAAGATTAGAACTCCTACCAATCTAGTTATTTGTATCACAGTGCTACATAGTTATTGCATGTGTCACAGAGCTTATAGGGCTGGTAAGCATCCAAATGTACTTCTAAGATGAATAACATCAGCAGCCCTTGTAAAGTAGGGTAATGAGAAGTGTACTTGGTGGGAATCAGCTCAAAATGCAGTAACCTATAAACACATACTTACAAACACTTACATACACATTTGCCAGGACTGAGATTTGAACCCCTGTCTATCGAGTTATTTATGCTGTAGTGCTACGCAGTTATCACAAGCACCATGGAACTTAGTGGGTTGGTAGGAGTCCAAAGGTACTTCTAAGCTGAATAATAGCAGCCCTTGTAAAGTAGGGCAATGGGAAGTGTACTGTGTGGAACAAGCCTTAAAATAGTATAACCAACACATACACAGTGGATATATTTCTTATACACACACTCACAGTTGCCACTACTGATATTAGAACCCCTACCTCTTGAGTTATTTGTACTATGGTGCTACACAGTTATCACATGCACCATGCGACTTATAGGGCTGAAGGCTGGCCAAAGGTACTTCTAAGGTGAATTACATTAGTAGGCCTTGTAAAGTATGGCAACATGAAGTGTACTGGGTGCTAAAAGCCTCAAAATACTTCAACCTACAAACATACACACTTACAAATACAGACACATTTACCAGAACAGAGATTAGAACCCCTGCCTATCTAACTATTTGTACTATAGTGTTATGCAGTTATGGCACACACCACAGAGCTTATAGGGCCGAAAGCTGTCCAAAGGTTCTTCTAAGGTGACTGACATCAGCAGGACTGCTAAAGTAGAGTAATGGGAGGCATACTGGATGGGAATGGCCTAAAATCTGTAACCTACACATACACACACACACACACACACACACACACACACACACACACACACACACACATTTGGGTGTTATGAGATTACAACCCCTAACTCACTACTATTACACAATGGAGCTCACCTTCATGCTGGCACATGCCACTAGTTACAACTGGTGTGCAATTGTCTGCAATAGGACATGACTGTATGCCTTTCAGGGTCTCTCTGTGTATGACTCTTTCTGTGTGTCTTCCTCTCTCTCTCTCTCTCTCTCTCTCTGTCACTGTCTGTCTCTCGCTTCCCATATGTCTATGTGTGTGTATGCTTGAAGTATATTTATATGTTGCCCATATATATATGTATGTGTATCACACTCCAAAGATGCAAATCTAACAGAAATGAGCCACCTACAGATAGCTGAGGGTAATCCTGTGTGATGGGTGTGGGTAGAGACAGCTAAGGTATACTTAGCTGTCTGTATGCAAAGTCATATCTGCACAATACAGTTGTATAGTCCAATGTGGACTTAGACATTAGCTGTAATTCTCTAAATGTAGGAGCATGCCCAGTATGACTTTCTATAGTAAGAGTGGGAGTCCATTCCAGAGATATCTGTACTCTGGTCCAGGGTATTGTGTGCTACAGCCATACCTGTCAACCTGTTTGTGCATGAACTCTGGGGATAGCCTGCCAAAATGGGTGGACAATGGCCCAAACACAGGGAGATATTTTAAATATTGCTCTTATAGACTTAGAAAGTTGCTAGAGTAACAGGGTTTGTGTTAGCAGACATTTTCTGACATATATGAAATCTGACTCTGAAATGTATGTCATTACTGACTGACATAAATCGTCAGAACATCACAATGATTTACCAGAGACATACAGGATTTATGATGAGCAAGATCAAAATTATGAGCAAAAGTATAGACATTCTGGCCAAATCCAACCAGTTGAGAGGTGTGGCTACAGCCGATTGTCTGATTAAGCTGTGTAAAAAGTCCAGCGCCTCAGTCATA
Organism: Protopterus annectens; assembly: GCF_019279795.1. Classification (NCBI taxonomy): domain Eukaryota; kingdom Metazoa; phylum Chordata; order Ceratodontiformes; family Protopteridae; genus Protopterus; species Protopterus annectens. The sequence continues at coordinate 1,900,323,370 of NC_056739.1, read as the reverse complement.
TACTGGCCAGTGATCTCCTGGTTGTGTGGTAGCCTTCCTAACTGAAAAGTCATATCCTGGTGTGGGTAGAGAGTGCATTGTACTGAACAAAGATTTCCATAATATGTGTGGTATATTCTACATAGCACTGTGATTTCCTGGTATGTCAGTGGAAGAGCTATACAGAGTGATATGTTGAGCCACTAACAGACATTTGTTTATAGGTCCATGGATTAAAAAGGAGGTTATTAGTGTATTGGCCCTGAAGTCCTTATAACCCATAAAAGACAAGATTGTAGCCCATGTTAAGCCATGTCAGCACCCAGTGCCCCTGTATACCAGGAACAAAGATAGAATCACATGACTATTTTCTGTTTCCCACACAGTTATCCAGGGTGCACTTCACAAGCGGCATCTAGGTATTCATATTATGTGGACAGGGAGTGTATTCCACAGATGGTGGAGTCTGTGGGACACATATCTGTCACATCAGCAAGTCCTATTGATATCACAGACAATGTTGATGCTGTGCCTACAGGTTGCTTGAGTGGGACTTGACTTGCAGATGTGCAGCAGTCCTATCAAGGCAAGGTTTGGATTGCTTTGTATTGCAGACAGAGGTCACCTCTGATGAGTCTGTATGGAACTGAGTATAGGGACAGTGTTTTTAGCCTATCTGTGTAGGGTATGTGTCTGAGGGGCTGGATTCTCCCTGTGAGGAACCTCTGTGGTCTCTCCAGCTTTTGCATGTGCTTTGTGAGGTACATGCTGAAGGGAGGGGTTGTACACAATAATTGGCCTTATAAGGGTAGGCTACATGGATCTTATGACCTCTTTGTCCCTAGATGAGATTCCCACCTTTGTGTAAAGGGATGACAGTGGCAGTTTTCCACTCTTGTGGAATGAAGCCTGTACTTTGGCTATGATTGAGTAGGGTGCTCAATGGCAGGGCTAGTTCTCGCTGGAAATGTTGCAGAATACAGCCTGGGATACTATCAGGTTCCATGTCAGCTGTGTTGCTTGGCTTGGATATGGACTTGTTCTACAGAGATGAGAGGTGCAGGGCAAGTATTATGGATGTGGAATGTGCCTTTGGGGGCGGCCAGGAGGGTAATGTTGGCATTGGACCTATTTGCTAGCAAATTTGGCTAAGTCAACAGGATCAGTGTAAGTGATACCATTAAGAAGTAATTCCAAACAGACCTGGCCTTAGCAATGGAGGTTTCTGACATAACTGAAAAAGGCTTTGTGGTTAGCCTTTTTGAGGCTAGTTTCGATTCATAATTGGCTTTGGAGGATTTCACTAGTGATATACTTTGCTTGTTGGGCCTAAAGGGGGAGTTTTTCCAATTGAGAATCTGTGATTTTTTACCATTGGACAATAGTTGCTTCCTTTTGTTGTAAAGCCTGTTTATAGACCATGTCCACCACATAGGTTTGTGTTTCCTTGAGAAGCAGGTTTTAGTTGTGCTGGGTATGGCTGAGTCCATGCAGTTGTACAGGTACTTGTATAGTACACTGGCATACTGTTCAGCATATTTGTCTGCATCCCCTGAGGGTTTGGGGGCGGTGGTGTGCAGCTAATGATACCTTCCCATTGAAGGATGTAAGTCATTTTTTGAGATGTAGAAATCAGAAGAACAAAACCAGTTTAGCAGGTTGTCCATCATTGCACCCCTACATCTGCTGTGGTCCTCAGACAGTTTGTGTTGCAATGTTATTATAAGGCTACATGTGGGACTTAGCTTTCAAACCGTCATAGACTGACATCTGGACAGGCACATATATAACAGTCAGACACAGGCCCACACTTGGGGACAGGGTGTTAAAATTGCTCTGCCAAACGTAAACAGTTGGGAGAATGTTTTGGTATTAGCTTGCTTTTTGTTGTAGATATGTTGTCTGCTTCTCCACTGTCTGCCATTGATGTTTTAATATCAAGCTTTATTGTTTTGCAAGTAGTTTGGCAGGCAAATGCAATGTTATGACAAGCAGAACAGATATACAAAGCATATGCACTTGTGGTCCTTCAGTGACATCCTGTCATTGCATGGGTATGGCTGGTGCCCACTGACTTGTTGTCAGTACTAACACAGTAAGGAGGCATCCATTTATAACTTGGCACTACACTGACTTTCAAAAACCTGCTGTCCTACTAGGCATGGTGTAGGTTACGCCCAGCTGTGTACTGTCCAGATGTGTGTCTCCCTGTCCCTGAATGGTCCAGCTTTCCTGCAGTAATGCATATTGACTTCTGGATTACTCCTACTGTAGGTGTAGCTGACATGCAACATAGTTTGCATGGACAGTCTTGAAACATGGACCCTGTCAACCACAGTAGTGTACGTAAACCATTAAGCTACAACAGCCAGCAGTAAGTTTTACCTATTTCTTGACAGTATCAAGCATGCATATACGTGGTTCACTGACCCCTGCATATTATGGACATGCTACAAGTTAGCGAGTTGATTGGGAAAAACCTGGGAATATGTGCTCTGCATGCATGCATCTGCTTACAGGGAGAGGCTTGGGGGTTCCTCCTCTGAGTCCCCCTGTGCCTGTGGGGACCTTGGCAATGGTGGGGGGCTGTGTCCCCCTTCCCTGTGCTATTCCTGCTGCAGCTGTTTCCACAGGATCATATTGTCTAGTATGGCAGATACTATGAACATGTGTGCACATGTGGCTAGAGATTACTGCAGGGCTCCTCCAGATATGTCAAGGCAGCAGAACCATGACTTGAGCAGCCCAAATACAGTCTATGATGTTTCCAGTTTGTGCGTGTGCCTCATTATGGTGTTCTTCAGTGTGTATGTGTGCATTTCTGATGGGTGTCATCATCCACAGTTCCAGTGCATAGCCAGCATTCCCCATGAGATGGCCGTATGGGATGTCCCCCCTGACAGATGCCTCATGCAGCTGTCTGGCATGCCTCACAGCTGCCTGGTGCAGATGTGAGGCATGCCAGATGTGAGAGTCATGATAACTGCCAGGGCTGCCAGCACACACATTGATGATAATGCCCTGGGCATTGCACATGATGTGGCAGTTGATGGAGTGAAAGCCCTTGCTGTTGACATAGACTCTACCCTCCTCACCAAGTGGTGCTTTGATGTGGACATGGATACAGTCTATGGCACCCAGTACCTGTGGGTAGTTTGTTACATGGTGGAAGAGATGCATATTGCTGGTAATCTCCTCAGGGGTGGTGGGGAAATAAATGTGCTCACTGGCATGTGGTAGCATGGCATCCAGGAAATGATGGAGTACCCTGGATGCAGATGCCTGTGAGACCCCCATGATGTCCCTAGTAGGTCTTTGGAAAGTACCTGTAGCTAGTATTCTTAAGGCTACACACACCTTGGTTTCAACTGGGATGGGTTCCCCTCTGTTGGCTCTGGGTCTGAGGTGAGGCTGGCAGAGATCAGTGAGTTGCTGAAGAACGTCCCTGTCCAGCCTGTAGCACTCTCTATCTCCAGCTCATGTAGCCCTTGAGAGGTTACCATGGTTCTGAACACTCTTCTCCTCCTTGGTCTGGGCCAGTTGTCAGCATCATCTTCATCACCGCCCTCACTCTGTAGCATATAGAGATGTAGCAAAGCATCAGCAGCCCCTATCATTTTGTCAGTTAAAATTCCCAAGTGTACTCCAATGGACTGAAGGGTGTTTGCATACTTTATACTGGTGTGCTGCAGATGCTGCCTGTGTGATTTGCTGACTAAGATAAATTCCAGCTGCCAGCTATATTATTGATGGCTTTGAATTGGCCACTGTGAGTGGCAGAGGCTTTATTGCTGAATTGTACTTGATTGCCTTTATTCTGCTATTCTCCCACTTTTTTTAAACATTTCCATCCCTTTTAAGCCCAGTGGCCACCTACCAGATCTATGACTGATGGCTTTGAATGGGCCACTGTGAGAGGCAGAGGCATTATTACTTATTTGTAGTTGATTGCCTTTATTCTGCTAGTTTATTTTTCTCCCATTTCCTCCCCTTTTAAGCCCCTTGGCACACAGCACAAACTGTTTCCGCTAGTGTCAACATTGCTGAGCAGAAAAGGCCCTCCCCTGGACATGAACACACTTAGCAATTCTACAATCAGCTAAGCATAGCTAAGCAGCTTCAGACACATCTCCTTGCTTAGCTTTGCTTAGCTGAGTGCAAACAGAAGCCATGGAGCTCCAATGTGCTTACACCAAGCATGACATGCCCCCTTTTCATGTCAGTTGCTTCTTCTGCATACAGCACCACATTATAGCCCCTACACAGTTAGGTACCCACAGACACAGTCTCCCATTTTGCTATTCAATAAACTTAGCTCATTTACATACCCCTACTGTCTTATACCCTAGTTACACCACTATCCCAGAACCTATGTCCATAGCAACCACTGCTACCTGTCATTGTTATGAGTCTGCATGCTGACCTTTATAATGGTAAAATTATATATATATATATATATATATATATATATATATATATATTTTTTTTTCCACGATCCCTGTTTACGTGCTGCTGCACTCTGCTTAAACGGCCTGTATCTGTTAAAAAAAAAAACTTTTATTTTTATGGTTTTGCAATTTTTTGTCATGCCAGTGGCCATAGTTTTGGCCATTGACATGCCTAATGAACATACTGCATGCCTTCATTTCAGTTGTCATGCCCCTGTTTTTATTTTTGCAGTAATGTATGCAGTTACTAACTCCATACATTTCTGCTGTAGACACAGCTCCAACATGGATGCTTGTCTGCTTCCTGAATCAGTAAATGAGGTGATTTACATTAATCCATTGTGTCTGTGTCAGAATAGTGCTGGGAGGCTCGTGCACTCTCCCAGCCTTGTTTACTGGATCGCACAGGCTCTGAACTCCATGCTCAAGCCATGCCACTATGCCTACATGGTGTGTAGGCTTTACTGAATCCTAGGAGTATCTACCTATATATGTATATATCTATCCATGTCTTTCTAGCTATATCTATCTATATATGTATATATATATATATATATATATATATATATATGTATATATATATATATGTGTGTGTGTGTGTATGTGTAATCTTGAGTAATAATTTTAATAAGTACTAACCTGTCCTCAAAAGTAAAAAAATAATAATAGTTCAATTTTTTAATAAGAAGTAATGGTCGTTCAATTTTATTATTATTATTAATAATCTTACTCACATCTTCATACATTTTTATTCCTAAATATTTTAGTTCTTTTCCTTCCCAATTACATTTATATTTATATTTTACTAACTAGTAATTGGCTTAATGCTAAAGTTTCAGTTTTACTGCTATTACATTTCAGCAGTACTGTTTGAAACTTTTCAATTCCTCATAAATTAAATCTCCTACAGTTTGTTAAATATCATCTGAAAAAATGTATTTAGACTGACAATCCTTGTTACTTGAGAATTTATTGATTTTTCATTGCTTCTTAAACTATTAGATAAGGGTTTGATAACTTGTATAAATAGTACAGAGGACAAGGAACATACCTGCTTTCTGTTTTTGTTTAAACTGGATCCTTGAGAAATATAAGCTCCATTTTTAATATATGATTTCAAGTGTCTATACAGCTTTTTTAATATTCCAATAATTGTTCTGGATATGCAAATTGCCTAAAGTTTTTTTAAAAAAAGTAGTACCAATCTACAGAATCAAAAGCTCTCTTGATATCTAAGTTAATGAGGGCCAATTTCTTATTCATTCCTTTTGCTAAAACTGAGCTAGTTACTACCATTTTTATATTTTTATATTATCATACATTAATCTATTGACTATAAATCCTGTTTGAGATTTATTAATTAATCTACTATAGCTCTTAATTCTCTAGCAAAGATGGAAGTGAATATTTTATAGTCTACATTTAATAATGAATAGGTCAAAATAAAGAACATAACTTATTATCCTTTTCTTAAGTATATGTGAGATACAGGGGATTTCCATGAGGGATGAATTGTTTTGTCACTCTAAATTATCCTGAAAATGACACCGAGTAATTATAAAATATTTAACAGAAGCAGACTGTATAATCCCATACTTAAATCATCTAATCCTGGAGCTTTACCATTTTCCCTTTTTTCATAGCTTCTTTAACTTCTATTAGGATAATACGCTTATACAACAGACATATCTGTTAGTCATTAAGTTTATTAATAAAAGTTTTCTTTAAATAGTTGTCAATTTTGTAATCATCATGGTAATTATTTTTGTATCTTTATTAAGATCCTCGTGAGATTTATTTTAAAAATATTAAGCATTTCCTCTATGTCGGAAGTAAGCTTGTTAGTGTGGAGTTTTCAGATATTATTGATTTCTGCCTTTTTGCTAAATATCTTACTTCCATTAGCTAATCTATATCAATTTTTTGAAGTCATCACAAAACTGTGCAATTTCATATTTTCTCAAGCTATCTCCACTATTTGATATTCTGTTTTTAAATTTTTAATGACTTCAATTATATCTAATGTCTTTGTTTGTTCTTGAAACCTTGCTTTGTGTATTTTATCTTGTATTTCTAACAACTCTTTATTCCGCTCTTTCATTTTATTACTAGCCCATCTTCCCATTCTATCTTTAATATGCATTTTTAAGAAGTCCCATAGTTTGATTTTATTAAACTGACCATAATCATTTAAAGATTAAAATTCTTGATTTTTTCCTCAAAATATCTCTTAATGTCTTTTAATTTTATTTTATATACTGGAATCTTTAAGTAATCTGAAATGTCCTTATATCCATTAATATTTTAATATGTAGTGCATTATGATCAGAAAAAGAGAAGGAATAGTTATAAAATAGTTCACTTTATGAAGTAAATCTGTAGAGACATAAAACCAATCAATTCACATTTGCATCCCATGTGCATAACAATAATGAGTGAAGAACAATGACATATCTTCTGCTTTTACTATTAAATCAACTAAATTATTATTACTAATACATATGTTTAGTGCTTTAGCTTCTGTTCACTTTTATCTTCTGTACTAGATATGCAATTAAAATTCCCTGCTAAAATTAAACTACCCTTCCAATGACTTTGTAGTAAGTTTAAATGATCTTTAGCCAATCTTGCACCTATTACTGGGATACAGTAAAAATTATTTAGTGTATAGGGTCTATCATTATATTTTATTATTACAAATGCATGCATTCCTTTGGGATTATTAATGGATTTCATGACTTTAAGCATTACATTGATTGTATCCAAAGTAGAACAGTTCCTCTACTTTTTTTGTTAAATGAAGCAGATGATAACATTTTATAATCTAACCTATTCTAATATTGTATATTTCATCTATCAAGTGAGTTTCTTGCAACAATATAATATCTCCTTTATTTAATTTTAGATACATCATTAATGGTTTCCTCTTATTGCCATTATTTAATCTATTTGCAGTAACAGGTAATAGATTAAAACTAGCTATACTGTTTATTTACAAAAAATGATTTTAAAAGATAGTGTGACACATTTATCCACCATACTAATTTAATTGTATGTAAGACACTAATGTATTCCTCTAACACTATCTTAACATTTCACTTGTTTTAAAAATTTCCTTTCTACAAACTAAACTACTAAAACTCGTACATAAAAACAAAAACAAGTCTACAACTGTGAAATAACTTCCAAGAAACCAAGGCAAATAAGATAAAAGATAATCCACAGACAGGAAGAACCGAACCAAAAAGCACAAAGTGCAGCTTTATTGAACAACAAACAGGTCAATAAATCAAGCGCTTTCACCAGGCAAATACCTGGCTTTCTCAAGATAAAAAGTAGTGTGACTGAAAAGTTTAAATACTTAAGCATCTGATCACATGGTACTTAATTAGTTCAACAAACATCCACTTAAGAAGGCAGTTAATTAGTAACTGAACTCAGTGAGTGAAAAGTATGCATATGAAAATGCAGAATAAAAGTTCAAATAGTGAAGACACTAAAAAATAATTTAAAAATCATTTAAAAATCATTTAAAAATGATGTACAAATGTGTGCATAAAAAATCACAAATGTGTAAGATAAAAGACATTTACTAGTTGTAACAAGAAAATCATAGCCTAGCCCTTCTCAGCTTTAGTACACTGGATATATTAATGGCCTCATTGAGACCAGGGGATTTTGCAGCATTAAGTCTAAGCTGCCATAAAAGTTCTTTATATTCAAGGTGGGCTTCCCAGTCACCTCCTCTGGCATCCTGGGTTACCTGTTCAAGAAAAATAAACTTAAGTTTCATGTTAGGGCAAGAAGCAAGATGTTTAAAAAAAGCATTAGTGTCCTTCTTTTTTGTAATGTCATATTGATGTTCATAAATTCTTTTTCTAAGGGGTCTCTCAGTCTTCCCTACGTAGAAACTGCAACATTCTGTGCATAATCCTAAGTACACCACCCCTTTTGCTCCGCAGTTGTAATATCGGTCAGCGTCAAATCTAAATTTTCTAGATGGAAGATAAAAAGAACTATCATTCATGATAAAGGAACACTGCTTGCATGCCCCACATTTATAGGTACCAAGTTTAGGGGAACAATGCCTTGAATCTGATAGATGCTTTCTTTCAAATAACCCTTTTAGGTTAATATCCCTTCTAGTCACAAATTTGGGACGTTCCTGGATTATCCCTTTAAATTCATCATGTAGCATCAAAAGTGGCCAATGTTTAAGCACTGTGTGTTCCACCAGTTGGAAATCCTGTGAAAATGTGTGAATAAAACTATTATGCAAGTTAAAGTATTCCAAATTCTCAAACTGCTCAACTTGCTGAAAGCCACTACCTAACAGCGGAAAATACTTGGTTTGTCTATTATCTGTCACTTCTTGGGCCATGTTGTTAACCAAGGAGGCAGGGTAACCTCTTTCTAAAAAAAGTTTTTTAAAAACTCAACTTCTTCAAGAAAATATTCATCAGTGCTAGACATCTTAGATGCACAAATGAATTGCCCCTTAACCAAGCCCTTCTTCTGGTGAAATGGGTGACCACTGTCAAAATGAAGGTATGAATTAGAAAAGGTGGCTTTCCTAAATACCTTGGATTTAAAGGTGTGATTACAGTAGTCCTTCTGTATTGATATATCCAGGTAGTTCAGTACGTCCTTACTAACATTATAAGTGAAAGATAGAAAGTGTGTGGTAGAATTAATATAACTCATGAACTCAAGAAAGTTGATCAGGGTTCCTTTCCACAATAGGCAGATGTCATCAAGGTATCGCTTATAATGGACTATGTATTGTACCCAATGTGTGGAAAATATAAAATTGTTCTCCCAGTAATGCAAAACTATGTTGGCGTATAATGAGGCACATGCAGCGCCCATCGCAACCCCCTTTTTCTGTTTAAACAGTTCTCCATTGAAAAAAAGAAAATTATTATCGAGAACACTTTCCATAAACTCAACAATTAAGCTGATTGTATTGGAACTAAGGCCGGATTCAGAGGCCAAAACTTCATTGAACCACTCTAATCCAATAGAGCGTGGGATGCTGGGGAACAATTCTACAATATCAATGGTTGTCATAAGTAAATCAGGATGAAATAACCTAAGTTCTAAACCCTTGAGAAAATCCCAAGAATCCTTGCATGCATGCTGTAGCGTAGAAGAGAATTTCTTTGTAATGTGGTCAATAAACTTGCTCAACGGTTCAGTGATACCTCCAGCCCCCGAGACAATAGGTCTAAATCTCATGGGGCCTAAACCTTTATGGGTTTTGGGTATTCCAAAAATTACTGGGGTCCTAGGTTTATTGACGTGTAAATAGTTGTATAACCTTTCGTTAATAACTCCCTGTAATAGGTGGTCCGATAACAAAAAATTGATCTTGGAATAGGCTAAATTTAACTCGTTCCTAGAAATCAATTCATACTGCTCAGGATCCTGCAACATGTTGTAGAGGTAGGTGTCATATGCAAAATTATACATCAGGACCACCCCCTCCCTTGTCGGGTTTCATCACCCTAACACCGTCCTGAATAAGGGACTTAATTAAATGCTGTGACTTAGAGTCCAAATTATTAGATGGAGAATTTTTACAACTGTAATTATATATATTACTAATAAAATACAACCTACTATGGAACACAAAGTTCCTAATTTGCCTATTGAATATGCAGACTGCTATACTATCTCTTTACCTACCAATATCTAAAAACGTATCAAAGAACTAGCAAAAAGCCATAGTGCCATACAAATAATTAATATAATATTAAATATAAGTGAAAAATAAGAGACTATTAATTTAGTTGTAGCTTGCCTTTTAAAACTATTCCCATTTCTACATAAAAGTTTAGTAATCCTCTTCTGTTAATCACAGATTTTAAAGAATCCAATAAATAGTGTACTATACATCTATTTATGTAATAGTAGTAGTATAAATTGTCCATTAAATATTCCTGAATTGACTGCTCATTCAACACTATTATAACCAAATCTCTAAATAAATAAGTAGAACAGAGTGGGACCTGAAGAGATAAAGATATCTATAAACTTATAGGCGACAGGTAATCTTATCATACTTAACTATTATACAAAAGGGAAATCAATGCACATTTATATTTATCATTCTAAAAGATATATGCATATTTTATAGATATAACAAAAGCTTAGAATTAATTTTAAAAGTACAAGTTTCTATATCATACAATTGTGTAATACTCAATATGATAAATATCACACTATTTAAAAATACATTAGCTTATTACTAATTCATAAAATATGTATAGTACTGAGGTCAAAGAGAATGTATTGCTATTTCTGTGGAGTAAAAAACAAATTTGCACTCTATATTGTATTCAAAAGTTACAATGTGCTTAATTCAAATCCCATTCTCTCTTCCCAGGTTCAAATATATTGAAAAATCTACTTTACTTTCTATCAAAATGGATGTACTGATTCAACAATATAACACTCAAATTTCAGCTCTGGCTTATGAAATGAGAAATCTTAATGAATATACAATGGGCAGGATTCATGAAGGCTTGCACGGAGTCTAAGAGTAGTGTAAGACTCCATGCAGCCTTCGCGATCCAGGAACAGCCCTAAAGTCCGTGTAAGAGACCAGCTAAAACGTCTCTTACACGGAGTGGGCGTGGATATGCTAATCATCTCACTTGCAGCCCAAAGGCATGCAAATGAGGTAGATTCGCGATCCACGAAGGCCAAAGCAGCCCGTGTAAGAGCCGTTTTAGCTGCAGAAATGTACTCAGTTGACAACTGAGTACGTTTATGCAAAAACCACAACGGAGCCATGTCAGCTCCAAATAAAGGGTGCATATGTGTCAGGCAGCATGCCAATGGCCAAATATGTGGCCATTGGCAAGGTACCCCAATGCAAATATGAAAAATAAATAATTTTTTTTTTCGGAGATCGCCGATGTTTAAACGCAGCGCAGCCCTGCGCAAATAGGCTGTGCTGTATAAAACATAAAAATGAAGGTTATCGTAGTAAAAAACACAAACCAAGAAAATACAGGAGGATCCAGAGCAGTAAGGTGAACCAATCACCAAAAAACAATGAACAAGCCACAGGACAACACTGAGTTTAATACAAGTAAAGCGCTTTTCGTCTGCTGAATACGCAGACTTCTTCAGACAATGCACAAGATATAACACAGTACCTATATAGTAACCAAACACCTCATTAAGCAGTCAATTGAATCAATCAATCAATTAAGTACAAATAAAATTTAAAAGCATGACTTAAAAGGTAACAAGATGAATAACAAGAAAATTAAAGCTAACCTCACTAAGCTGACATATTCTCATCCATAAAAATGATATAAGAATAAATAATATATAAATAGTAAATTTTGAATAAACCACTACCAATATTAAAGATATACTTAGATATATTTAAATATATTTACATGGTAAATGCATATATGTATATAATGAAAATGTATATTCATATGACCATAAAATAAGAATAAAAATAAAAATAAAATTAAAAATAAAAAATAAAAATAATAATAATAAACCAGACAATAAGGAGCCTAAGTAATCTAACATTCCTAGTTGACCATATGGTTGTGACATAATGCTGTAAAAGGGAGAAAAAGTATGTAACAATAAACTTCTCTAACCATAAAGACAAACCTTATCTCAACAGACTAATAGAGCAGCCTTCATTCAAACCAGGTAATGCATAGGCATTAAGTCTGATCTGCCACCTTAATTCTAACCCTTCTAATACTAAATGTAGGGGAGCACCTCTCTTATTTTCGGGTATCTGATCTATCACTATGAATTTGAAGGAATGGTCATTGTACATTTAGTATTAGAAGTGTTAGAATTAAGGTGGCAGATCAGACTTAATGCCTATGCATTACCTGGTTTGAATGAAGGCTGCTCTATTAGCAGCCTGTTAAAACTGAGAAGTCTGTTGAGATAAGGTTTGTCTTTATGGTTAGATAAGTTTATTGTTACATACTTTTTCTCCCTTTTACAGCATTATGTCACAACCATATGGTCAACTAGGAATGTTAGATTACTTAGGCTCCTTATTGTCTGGTTTATTATTATTATTTTTATTTTTTATTTTTAATTTTATTTTTATTTTTATTCTTATTTTATGGTAATATTAATATACATTTTCATTATATACATATATGCATTTACCATGTAAATATATTTAAATATATCTAAGTATATCTTTAATATTGGTAGTGGTTTATTCAAAATTTACTATTTATATATTATTTATTCTTATATCATTTTTATGGATGAGAATATGTCAGCTTAGTGAGGTTAGCTTTAATTTTCTTGTTATTCATCTTGTTACCTTTTAAGTCATGCTTTTAAATTTTATTTGTACTTAATTGATTGATTGATTCAATTGACTGCTTAATGAGGTGTTTGGTTACTATATAGGTACTGTGTTATATCTTGTGCATTGTCTGAAGAAGTCTGCATATTCAGCAGACGAAAAGCGCTTTACTTGTATTAAACTCAGTGTTGTCCTGTGGCTTGTTCATTGTTTTCTGGCGATTGGTTCACCTTACTGCTCTGGATCCTCCTGTATAAAAATGAAGATTATAATCCCACAAATGTGGGTTTTATGCAATACATGGATGTACAATGCAGGGACCAGCAGACCAAAAACAACATGGCCACCGTTTAGTGGTTGCTAAGGGGGGGAGCTGAGTCTAAGACATGTAACTAAGCATTAGTAGGCAATCTGATGTAAATGAGTGTTAGGATACTGAATTCCACTGTCGCATAGCAAGTGAGCACATTTTGAGTAGTGTAACAGATACATAAGGGGGAGGAATAGAGTAGGAGATACGTGACATCACAAGGGGGAATGGTAGAAAGAAATGCAGTTCATTGGAGGTCAGTGTTACATGACAGATGTCAGAGACATATCATGGAAAGAGGAGTGCCACAACATAAGCATGGGAAAGTCAAGAAATGGAAGGTGTACACTGTTGCTTACACCAAGATTTGTTGCTGGGCGTGCATGCGCACGTGTGCGCACCATGAAGCGCGAGTAGGGCAGTGTGTGCACGTGTAAGGCAGACTGAGCATGTGGGAGCCTGTTGGCAGACTTGTAACACTGTTTGCGCTGGTGTGCGCACGTTTAAACCTGAATAAGCAGATTCTGAACCGTGTAAGCATGTGTGCACGCGTGTAAGCCACTGTGAGCGTGTTTCTGCTAGTATGCACGTTGCTCCCCCCTGAGGAAACAGAAAGGAAAAAGGAAGCAACAGAATTAGTAGGAAGCTAGCAGAGAATACTGCTGGAGCTAGCAGGTGAAAACAATTAGAAGCAGGCTATTACACAGGCAGAATAGTAGCTCGGCCAAGCACTTAAAACTCTGCAAACAGCAGTGCAGGATATTTCTCTCAAAAGACACTGCAAGACAGGAGTAAGCTATTAGAAGTGAAAACTGAAAAAGCTGAACTCAGAGCAGAAATGCTAGGGGCTGCCATAGCTGTCATAAGGAGACATAGGCTACTTGCTGAGGGTGGTGACAATGCAGATGGTGCCAGACAATCCACACTGAGCAGACGGAGAAGAGTGTACAGGCCCAGGGTCACCTACCACAGGTTACATGAGCTGTAGATAGTAGAGCACTATAGAGTGGACACAGACCTCCTGCAGCAAATTGTCGAGCTGTGCAGGCCACACCTCACACACAGAACCAACAGAGGGGAACCCATCCCAGTGGAAACCAAGGTATGTGTTGGCATAAGAATACTAGCAACAGGTACCTTCCAGAGACCAACTGGTGATATGATGGGGATATCACAGGCATCAGCCTCCAGGGTACTGCACCAGTTCCTGGATGCCATGTCAGCACATGTTGGTGATCATGTATATTTCTACAATGCCCATGAGGTATTGGCCAGCAATATGCGTCTCTTCCAGCAAATAGCGGAATACCTTGAGGTAGTGGGTGCAATAGACTGCACGCACATATGCATCAAAGCACCAGCCGGTGAGTGGGGTAGGGCCTACATTAACCGCAAGGGCTTCCCCTCCATCAACTGCCAGGTCGTGTGTGATGCCCAGGGCATAATAATGAATGTGTGTGCTGGCTGCCCTGGGAGCTACCATGATTCCCATATCTGGCATTTGACGTAGCTGTACCAGACATTTGCCAATGGGGACATCCCACTTGGACACCTAGTGGGGCATGCAGGTTATGCACTGGAGCCGTGGCTGATGACACCCATCAGAAACGCACACACACCTGAACAGGAATGCCATAATGAGGCACACGCACAAACACATAATGTAATAGAGCATGTGTTTGGGCTGCTCAAGTCACGGTTCCGGTGTCTGGACACATCTGGTGGAGCCTTGCAGTACTCACCAACTACATGTGCCCAAATTGTCATGGTATGTGCTATGCTACATAATATGATCTTGCGAAAATAGCTGCAACAGAACCAGCATAGGGTCAGGCCAAACAGCCCCCCACCATTGCCAAGGCCATCACAGGCAGAGCGTGACTCGGAGGAGGAACAACCTGAGCCTGCCCCAGTAGGCAGAAGGAGGCGTGCCCAGTATGCCCTGGCCCTTGCAAAGAGGCAACGCATAGCACATACACTGGCTCAGTAGGAACCCTGGGAATGATACCCCTCTCTGACTCACTCATATAATAACATGGATGCCTAAAATGACATAACCTGCTCTCAAACATGTACAGGGAATGTAATATGTGCATCCGAAAGAGGCAGCCCTGCAGCACCACCTGAGGCATGAATGCCATGTGTTAAGCAATGTAACACCATGTAGTATATGCACACTTGAGGACCCTGACTATCATCCTTCCCTCACCAAGCATGATGCCACAATATGACGATGGGATGATCAATTGCAATAATTGGCTGAAGTATAGCAGCTAGTCAAAGGGGATCAAATGTGTGCCAGCCTGGGAAGACATGCTGAGCATGACATGATGCTCCACCTGCTAGGGGTGGCGTGCACCTATCAGTCCAGGCCTTATGGATACTGGCAAAGGTTGTCGTTACCCACAGCGTGCCCTGAATAGGTAAGGCTCAAAACACAAACCCACCTCCATAGGTATCACAAGGGATAAGAACCTAGATGTAATGCTACCCAATGCCAGAAGTCTAAACAGCAAGATGCATGCAGTGTAAACTCACCCAGTATGGAGAATGTTGATATCTGTCCTGTAACAGAAAACTGGGTCAAGGCTCACAACAGCACCCTAACACTACCAGGTTACACCTCATACTGTGCTGTACAGCCTCAAAACATGGAACAAGCTACAAAAGGAGGGTGACTAGCAATAATTGTCAAGGATAACCACACCCCCATGTTGGTACCACAACAAGAAGCAGCATGGATTAGCCATGGTCAAGTAACAGTGGCTAAAACTGCTTCCCAGTTTATAGCCTGCTACAGACTACCATCCTAACACCAGGAACTGCACCTGGCCTATGTTGGAATACATGAATATATCAAGCCCCCCAAACCACATTATATTGGTTGACCGAAAATACCCAGACATAGACTGGGAGCATTATACTAGCTCCAACACTGTAGGAGAAAAGTTCCTAGAATCCATAAACCAAAATGCCCAGGAACAACGTACCACTCCCACAAGAGGGGTAAGCATACTGGATGTGATAATCAGCAACATGGGTACTGGATGGCAAGATGAGAAGTGTATCCCTCACTGGTAAGACCAGACCATAGAGTAATCACACTGGATATACACATCCTGACCACAGTCCCTGGCCAGAAAACCACAGTGAAAAACATGTGTAAAGCAAAAGCTGCACTCCTCCAAACTGATGTGGAATCCATTAAAGGCCCTGTGCAGGTGCAAAATATGGGCCACACATCAGAACCTGTTATACAGGCATTCCATGAACACAGCCAGGAATGCTTGGATTACGCAATCCCAAATAACAACAAGACACAATGCCATACATGCAGGCATCTGGCATGCTGGACTCCAGCCATTACCAAACCATGCAAGAGAATGAGGAAGCTACTACATGATAGAGCAAACATAAAAAGGGAAGCAATCACTGATCAGTAGTATGACAATAAAATATGTCCACACATACAATCCACTAAGGCCAGCTATAACAAGTTGAATCTGTGAATCCTGAGGCAATGTTACACCTGCCTCAAGTACACAGACAACCCTCAACTCGCCCCAAGAAATACAAATATATGTGAGAGATGCAACCATTTATCCAAACTGGAGGCTGAGCTCCCTCAACTCAGTACTCCCAAAACTAGTCAGGAGGAGAAGGTAACCACACACACCACAAACCCAGTCCCACATAGACCTATCACAACTGCAAACCAAAGACATAAACACAGAAAAACATTCCTGGAGGCCCTAATTACAAACACACCACACCAACAGAGGCCTCCAAAGCAGACCCCCAAGCAACCACAACCTCCAAACATAGCACATGCAACACATAGTACACAAAGCTGGTGTGCCAAACAGTCACAGGCCAGAAGGAGAAACAACATGCCTGATACAGTTGTAATAGGTGACTCCATAGTCAGACACACTGCTGTCCCGCTCACCAGACTGAACAAGGGAAAGGGTACAGTAAGCTGCCTGTAGGCTGCTACAATACACCACATAACACAAGTATGCAGGTCACCCCAAAGCAAGTAGAAATATGATGCAGTCATTGTCCATGCTGGCGTGAATGACCTGAGATGTACCTCCCTGGACGACATGAAAAGAGACATAGATGAGCTCTCTGAGTATGTACTCCAGGCCGGTATGACACTGACCATTTGCAGCATCCTACCCTCACCAAGAATTATGCCACAGTACAAACACAGAATTATCAGCTTTAACAAGTGGCACAATTACTGCTGTCATTCCAAGAGGATCTAATGTCTGTCTGCTTGGGATGTCATGCTTGACAAGCCATGCTGCTGTTCCAGGGATGGTTTGCACCTGTTACCCATTGGCGTCTGGATATTGGATGAGGCTTTTGCCACCTTCATAGAGCCTTACATAGGCAAGGCTGAAAAGACTAACCCACCACCCTAGAAAACATAAGTGGTAAGAAACATAAGGGTAATGCTGACCAATGCCAGATGTGTAAACCGCAATATGCATGCTCCTGAGGCCCTCCCCAGTATGGAGAACATCGATGTCTGTGCAGTGACAGAAACCTGCTGCAAGCCTTCTGACAGCACACCAGCACTACCAGGTTATACCTCATATCATGCGTTATGGCCCCAAAACCTGGACCAAAACATAAAAGGAGGGGGAGTATCCATATTCAGCACAGACACCCATACGTCCAGGTAACTGACAATGCACGAAGCATCGGAGACCACCCATGTGCACCTAACCATAGGCAAAACTGCTGTACAGTCTGTAGCATGCTACAGACCACACTCTCACAAACAGAAACTCCACCCAGCCATCCTGAAGACACTGGACAGTATGAATGTCCCACCAAATACCAAACAAGGTACTCACAAATTACCACATAGGTGGTAAACCATTATGTATGGAAGGAGTAATCAGGGACCTAGGGACACAAGTGGACAGTAAACTGTTATGTGACACTCACATTGCCAATCTGGCTAGGAAGACTGTCTATATTGGACACCGTATCATGAAAGGATTCACATCTACGTCAACAGAGGTCATTGTGCCCCTGTACTGTTCTCTTATCAGACCCATAATCTAGTACAATGCCTCATTTGGGATGTACCTTACCTGACACATGCAGCAGTTAGAAAGACCTCAAAGGTACCTCACCAAGAGGATAAAGGGTCTCAAATATATGTCATATGCTGCCTGGCTGTAGACACCCCAGCTGAATGCAGTCACATACTGCCTACACAGAGGCGTTGTATGCCTGTTGTACAAGGCCATGTCCAACACAGGAGTAATGGACATGCTCCACCAAAGAAAACCCAAAGCCATCGGAGCTGTGAGAGTGAGAGATGTCATCCTCAACACATAATGAAATAGGATGTGCTGGAGGGACAGATACAAAACCCAGAGGCTCCCTACACCCTGGAACAGAATCCAACTCCATGTTAGGCAGAGCCCCTCACTGACACTCTTCAACAGGAATCTTGCCACGTGGATGGATGATCGTAGATGTACACTGGGGGTCTTCACTGTGTCACATCCAGACAGAGGCACAGTAAAGTAAATCACAAATGGCCATAATATTCACATAGCAAGGGGTGGTGAAAGCCACACACACTCTGACTAGGCTTATAAATGCCCTAGGGTGGATAGCCTAGTATGAACCTATGAACCTATGAAGATACAAATTGTACAGGACACTAAGGATAATCACAAGGCTTTCTCAACTGATGGTAGGAACCTTGTTGGGAATTCACGGATATGCTCTGAATCACTCAAATATTACAAACAACATACCAAACACACACACATATTGCCAACATACAACCTGACAGGTGCAGTGCAACACCCCCCCTAGAATGCAAAATATCTATCCCAGCAGACTGCTGGCCCCCTGACATTGCAGATGCTGAGGTAACAGCCAGCATCTACAAAGCAAAACACACAGCAGCAATGGTATGAGATGGTGTCCTGGGCTGAGTCCAACATGGACTCCAAGAAGAATGGAATGCCAAATCACACTACTGCTCAATGTCAGCCTTACCACAGGATATGTACCCAAAGAGCAGTGTACAACAACAGTGGTCCTTCTCAACAAAGGTGTTGCCTGAATGGATACTGCAAACTACCACCGCAGAATCCTGAGAAGCTTGGTCTGCACAGCTATGGAAAGGATCAGCATGTACCGCAGACATAAAGATATTGGGGACCTACTGACACCAGACCCTACCCAGTGTGGCTTTCTTAAGTGCAGTTGTTGCCCCTTAAGCATGTTTGACTGATTTGAAACAGTCATTAAGGTCATAGTTGAGGGCAATGTGGTCCACACAGTGTAGCTGGACCTTGCAAAGACTTCCATACAATACCCCACGTGTTCATTATAGATAGGCTCACCAGCTTAAATATAAACCCCTATGTCAGTAGAGGGGTTGCAAACCAGACCAAGGACAGAACTGACATGGTCAGACATGCAGCAGCCATGTCAGACTACAAACCAGATATAACTGACATCCCACAAGGCTTGGTCCTGGGACCTCCCTCGTTATATATATATGTCCCATAGGTACAGGCCAACATGGAAGGACTGTGTCTGAACATGTTTGCAGAGGACTACAAACTGGCCACCATATCTGACCCTCCAGCTGACACAAGCATCCCACATAAGGGCCACATAGAAACAGACAACTGGTGCCATAGCCATGTAAGCAAGCTAATTGCAGAAAAGTGTATAGTCAACCCCTGTGGATATAAGTACGTGCCCACCAATTACCACATAGGTGTTAACCCATTAATTACTTAACATGTAATGAGAGACCTGGGGACACAAGATGATAGATATCCTGCATTGGAGAAACACGTGGCTGTAGCGATTACAGAAACATACCATATACCCACCTACCATGAAGTTTGTCAGATCTAGATAAGGGGAGGTCATTGTGGCTCTGCAGTCATCCTTCATCAGTGTTACAATTAACTACAATAGTCTCTGTGGGATCTACCTCAGCAGACACCTCCATCAACTGTAAAGTCCCCAAAAGTACCTCACCAGGAGTATCAAAGAGCTTGAACAGATGCCATGTGTTGCCTGATTAAACAAACTTCAGCTCCACACGCTGCCATACTGCCCACCCAGAGGCAAGCTGTGCCTGATGTATAAAGCCATGTCCAAGCTGGAATCAATGAACATGCTGCACCTTGTACAATCTGAATGACAGTGAGCTATGCACATGAGAGACCTGAACCCCAGCACTGACATACATAGGACAAGCTGTACTGAATGCTCCATAACACAGAAGCCACCCCCACTCATGAGTAAACTCCCAGTACAGGTTAGCCAGAGAGTCACTCATCGACTCTCCTCAAGAGGAATCTTGATGAGTGGATGGGAGATGGTAGGTTTACCCTGGGTATCACTGTTATGTCACAGGTAGACGAAGGCACAGTATACTAACCATGACATATGTCATGGCAAACTCCACCTACAATGTGTGTCGAAGGACAAACACACTTTCCGACTAGCATTAGTAATGGCCAGGGCACATCGCTAGTGTTTGCCATTGTACACCTATGTTGTGGAATACACTACCAATGTTGGACAAGCCTGGTTTATATAGTTCATATCTGAACATAATGCAACATGGTCAGATGTGCACAACTGGCCCCTAACCTGGCTGTTGTGCTCACTATGAAAATGTAAAGCAGTGATAGGACTAAAGGCCAAGATACTGTCCACCACAGTGAAAGTACCGAACCAGTACACTATACGGTACTACAGTGTTAGGACAGTATAAAAGGACGTTGACAACTGTATGCAAAGTATCCCATGCAAACCCTGCAGGCAGAGTATAATCCCTGTTGTGTTCAGACACAAAGCAGTTGGACAGTAACTACACAACATGACACACAACACACAACCATAAATGTGAGATATTGTTGAAGTTCACACTCATCCACAAATGTGGTGGGCTGCAGAGTTCAACATATGGAAAGCTCACACTGGGCATGCCCGCACACTTTGATAAATGAGACATATGTCAGACAACATGCCATGGGAAGCCTGAAGTGGGCATGCTCACACACTTAGGCCAAATCTCAGTTTAGCATTTGGCCACACATATCTGGTATTTGTACGTGTAATTCCAGGAACCAATCACATTACAGCAATCTGCCCAGTGCACACAGTTAAATGACTACAGAGACATACGTGATATAGTGGATCCCTCCCATATTCAAACATCATCCACAGATACACAAGTTGTTCATAGAAACAGGGAATGCTATGGCAATAAAGACCTGAAACAGTCTATCAGCAACAAATATTGTGCATCTGAAAATTAAACATATGGGTGTAGAGGTCAACACTAGGCTGTTTGCCCTAGGGAATGACAGCTTAGCCAGAGTGTGCTTGGCGTCTGCCTCCCCAGTACAGTAGGCTACTGTGCCACTGTAAAGTAGGTCACATAAGGCACCGTGTGAGGCTAGTGTGCTGTGCCTCTGTCAAGCAGGGACACAGTGGAGATCCCAGGGGTTGAATTTGCTAGACCACATCCATGTTGTTTGTGTGTGCTGGAAGAGGGTTGCTGAGGACCTCTAACAGTACGTGGGCATCAATAACAGACTGAGGGGAGCCTTATCTGCATTGTCTGGACAATTTCACTGTCAACACTTTGTCGTGAAGATTATGAGGGATTGAAGTGTTGTGCCAGTACTGGTCAGAGATGTCCTCCCTCTGTGGGCTACTGCTCTGCAATGTATTAGCTCACTCTGTCTGTTGGACAGCTCATATATGGCTGGTGTACACCTGACAGGTGTCCAGTTGTGGAGCAGTCATGGGTATATTTGGGATAGCATGATCAATGCAAACCTTCCACATGCTCATAGAATGCAATTGTCAAGGATTATGCAGAGTGGCCTGTATACTCCCCCAGCATGGGTCCTTTGAGGTCTTCCACCCCAGTCTTCACAAGTGTAAAGTCTGCTTTTGATAAATACACTTTGTTTGCAGTGACAACCTTGCCTGGGGGTGGGGATGGGATATGGATGTCCAGGGAAAAGTGGGTATGGTCACATATCAACAATGGTGGTCTACCTCTGGTGTGGAACAGTGAGTATCCATGTTGTAGATGGTCAGGTGCAATATGTATTCCCCCTTGTGGCTGTGGTGAGTGGTCCTGCCATAGCACATGGACTCACAAATTGTAGTGGCTGTAGGATAATGTTGTAGTGGCCTGAGTATTTCCCACACACAACAAACCTGTACCTGACGTTAACAACTGGAATGGTGTATGTGAACACCTGCATATCTTGGCACTGTTCCCAAGGAAGCAAAGTGTGTCTCCTGGATGTGGGAGGGGTGTTCCAAACTGGTTGTGTTGTGTGTTACAGGTCCTGTGGTCACGAAGCATCGTATAGAACATAACCTGCCAGTGCGATGTGCATTACTGACCCTGAAGTAGGTGGCTGCAAATGCATATATATGCTATCCCCCACCTGACAGGTAGTACTAGATGTACATACCTCTGCAGAAATAATGATGTCAGCACCCTATAAATACTGCAGGTGCAGAATCGATGCCCAGTAATTCAGATAGTGCACTCTGCTAATGCATTTCCCTCAAGTGTCGTAATATAGTTAGGGAGGGGTTTGAATCCTACAATAGCTCAGTGTGTGTGTGGGTGAGCAGGGTTGGTGTGCGTGCAAGTCTGTGTGAGAGAAATGTCCCTTTTGGCAACTGGGAAAACACACTACAGGATGCGCATTCCCCTTTCTAAACACTGATGATGTCAGCACCCTATAAGTACAGCAGGAGAAGGGAAAATCTCCCAGTAACGCGAATAAAGTGCTCTGCTAATGCGACCGTCTCAAATATCATAACATAGTTAGTAGGGGTTTGAATCCTGCAAATGCTCAGTGTGTGTGGAGGGGGGTTAGTGTGTGTGCAATACTGTGTGACAGAAATGTCCCTTTTGGCAACTAGGAGAACACACTACAGGATGCACATTTCTCTTTCTAAACACTGATGATGTCAGCACCCTATAAGTACAGCGGGAGAAGGGAAACCTCCAAATAATGTGAATAGCATGCTCTGCTAATGTGTCCATTTCAAGTGTCATAACATAGCTAAATAGGGGTTTGAATCCTACAAATGGCAAGAGTGTGTGTGCGTGTGGATGAGGGGAGTTAGTGTGTGTGCAATTCTGTGTGAGGGAAATGTCCCTTTTGGCAAGTAGGTCACACACGACAGGATGCACATTCCCTTTCTAAACACTGATGATGTCAGCACCCTATAAGTACAGCAGGAGAAGAGAAACCTTCCAGTAATGCGAATAGCGCACTCCGCTAATGCGTCTGTCTCGAAAGTCATAACATAGTTAGGAAAGGGTTTAAATCCTGCAAGTGTGTGTGTGTGTGGTGTAAGTAGGGTGTATGCAATTACATGTGTGAGAAAGCTGACCGTTTTGCCAACCAGTACAACACACCAGCTGCTGCATATACCAATCTCTACACAGAGATGATGTGAGCACCCTACAAGTACAGTGGAAGAGGCCAAATCTCCCAGTAATGCAAATAGCACACTTTGCTACTGCGTCTCTCACTACTGTCATAGCACAGTTAGTTATGGCATTGAATTCCACACATGCCACATGTGTTTTTGTCACACAGAATGCCCATGTGTGTGGGTTGTTGTTCACAATAATGCATGACATCAATTAAACCAATAATGGCAATGGACACAGATGATGTATGTGTGTGCCAAATACACATATGTACCTGTGACCTTCAATAGTTCCCATGGGTCATACCAGCCTGTGCCACATGCTCAGAGAGCCCTTCCATATTCCCTATCATGTAGTCCAGGGAGGTACATCACAGGTCAGCCATAGTGGCATGGGCAATGACTGAGTCATATGTGTCCATGCCTCTGACTGACCCGTACGCTTGTGTCATGTGGTGAACCATAGTGCCCCACGGGCATATCACTGTGACCTTCACCTTGTCTTGCCTGGTGAGCGTGACTTCACTGTACCGGACAATAAAGGTACCTAACACAACTGTAGCAGGTGTGTTGTCTAGCCGTACAGGCTGTGACTGTCTGGCACACAGGATTTGTGTGCTATGTGTTGCATGTGCTGTGTTCTGGCTTAACGTATGCCTGTGTGCCAGCTGCAGAGGTGTCTGCTGCTCAGGCAGGATGCTATTCTGAGGTTCCACAAATGGCCCAGTGTGTTCACGTGTTTGGATTGCTGTCAGTGTAGGTCTACATCAGACTGGTATTGTAGTCACTGTAGTATTTCATGCCACCTGACAGGTTATGCCAGTATTGGGTTCGGAGTGCTTAGTCCGCAGTTTGGCTATGTGGTTGCATCTCATACATGTGTTGTACGTCCATGTGTAGGGGAGAGGGTTGACTGTGTACATGTGGCAGCTGTGACATTGCCACATGACCCACATATACCACAACTGTACCATAGAGGTGACTGACAAGTGACCTTTGCACATGCTACCATAGTATTGTGATTGCCATGGTGATTAACAGCACATAGGGCCAATGGTGAACAAGGTACATAGGTTCATAGGTTCATAGGCTCATAGGTTCATACTAGGCTATCTGCCCTAGGGCATTTATAAGCCTAGCTAGAATGTGTTTGGCTTTCGCCACCCATTTTAAATTAATTTGCCATGCCCTTTTCCGAGGTTAGTATACTGTGCCTCTGTCTAACAGTGACACAGACGTGATACCCGAGGTAAACCTACAATCTCCCATCCACTCATCAAGATTCCTCTTGAAGAGAGTCAATGAGGGACTCTGCCTAACCTGGACTGGGATTGTATTTCAGAGTGAAGGGAGCCTCTGGGTTATGAATCTGTCCCTCCAGCATGTCTTATTTATTTCAGTGCTGAGGTTCAAGTCTATCGAGCACATAGCCCAATGGGATTTGGATATTTTGAGGTGCAGCATGTCCATTAATTCTGGGTTGCACATGGCTTTATACGTCAGACACAGATTGCCTCTGAACAGGCGGTATGCCACTGAGTAGAGCTGGAGTTTCTTTAACCGGGCAGCATATGGCACATGTTTGAGCCCTTTGATCCTCTTGGTGAGGTACTTTTGGGGTCTTTCCAGTTGCTGCAGGTGTCTGGTAAGGTACATCCCAACAGGGGCATTGTACTCAATTATGGGCCTGCTGAGGGATGAGTAAAGAGGCACAATAACCTCCCCTGATCTAGATGTGAATCCCTTCATGATGAGGTGGGCTATATAAAATGATTTTCTAACCACTGTGGCCACGTGGTTGTCAAATGAGAGATTGCTATCAACTTGGGTCCCCAGGTCCCTAATTACTTATTCTGTACTTAATGGATTACCACCTATGTGGTAATTTGTGGGCACTGTTTTTGCCAAAGGGGATGACTATACACTGTTTGGCATTTAGCTTGAGGCCATGGGTCTGGCACCAGTTGTCTGTTTCTATGAGCCCCTTTTGGAGGATGCTTGTGTCGGCTGGAGAGTTGATAATGGCGGCCAGTTTGCAGTCATCTGCGAACATGGTCAGCCACAGTCCTTCCGTGTTGGCCTGTACCTCTGAGAAATATATACCGAACAAGAATGGTCCCAGGACTGAGCCTTGTGGGACACCACTTGTAACTGTTTTGGAGTCTGACATGGCTCCAGCAATTCTAACCATGTGGGTTCTGTCCTTGAGCCAGTTTGCAATCCATCTAGTGACATAGGGGTTGATATTTAAGCTGGTGAGCTTCTCTATAATGCCCGAGTGGGTTATTGTATCGAAGGCTTTTGCGAGGTCCAGGTAGGCTGTGTGGACCACCTTCCCCTCGTCAATGGCCTTGGTGACTGTTTCAAAGAAATCAACCAGGTTTATGAGGCAAGATCTGCCCTTAACAATGCCGAACTGGGTAGGACCCAGAGTCTGTAGGTCCCCAATATCTTTATTTATGAGGTCCATGATGATCCTTTCCATAGCTTTGCAGACCAAGATAGTCAGGCCTATGGGCAATAGTTTCCAGGATCCATTGGGGCAACACCTTTATGGAGAGGGACCACTGTTGCTGTACGCCACTCTTTGGGCACATATCCTGTAGTAAGGCTGAGATCGAACAGTAGTTTTATGTTTGGGTTTAGCTCTTCTTGGAGTTCATGTAGGACACAGCCCGGGACACTGTCTGGTCCCATTGATGCTGTGTTTTTTGCTTTGGAGAGGGCGGCTCTTACCTGAGCATCTGAGATGTCAGGGGGGCAGCACTCTGCTGGGATAGATATTTGCCCTTTTGGTGTGGAGGGGGGGGGATGTTTGTGCTGAACCTGTCAGCTAGGATGTTGGTAATGTCTGTGGGTTCGGTGTTTCTTTTGTCAATTGGGACTACTTCTGAGCATATCTGGGAATTACCACCCAGGTTCCTAACATAACTAAAGAAAGACTTGTGATTATCCTTAGTGCCCTGTGCAATTTCCTCTTGAAGCTGGCCTTAGACAATTTTATGAGTGCCCGTAGTTGTTTGCTAATACTGATCAGTGATGCCTTCCCTTTTTGGGAATTTGCTCTATCATTTAGTAGCTTCCTCCTACTATTGTATAGTTTGTTTATGGCTGGGGTCCACCAGACAGGACATCTGCCTTTGGAGGATCAGGTCTTGGTTTTATTTGGGTGTAGTGTCTGTGATAAGTTAGCACTGGCATATATGACTGCTCACGTGGACAAATGCCAGGTAAGTCATATGCAATGTGTCACAGGCAACGTACATGTGAACAGGACAAAAAGTGATGTTCTGTCAAGTGAGACATGGACATACATATATTAAGCTATGCAGATGTCACTAGGAGTCCACAGTAGCTCTCTAACTCTGCATTGCAGGTGAGATCAGTGATCCAGGGTAACTGCAAGCAAACATGCATGCAAACAAAGCTACAGGAAGCAGGGCTGCATGTAGTCCATTGTACAACAAACAAGCTGTACCACTTCCACTAGGTAACAGTGCAAATATGCAGGCACTATACACATGTACATGGAAATCCACAGGTCAGATGGCTAGGGTCCAGTCTCAGTGCACACAAGTGTACAGACCATGTACCGTCAGGATGTACAATAACTGGATGGAAACCCAGGTGCTCATACCTGCAGTAATACACATGTCAAATAACAGACACTGAGCCTTCACTCAGTGGTTCCATACTTAGTAGGATGTATGCTACCTGGCCTGCCAACACAGTATCCCTGACATGTATGGGGACCCTCCCTCCTGTGACAGTTAGTTTTGTGTGTTGGGGCTGTCTAGCATGGTATGAGATGTGAGCTTGCAGTGCTAGGGTGCTCCTGTGTGTCCTGTACCATTCGTGTAGTACTGCACACATATCAACATCCTCATACATCCGCATTGCAGAGTCCAGTGTGGGCAACATGACACATGCAGTTTACATGTCCATCATTGCGTATCAATACTTTCATTACCTTTTCCCCTGTGCTACCTATGTATGTAGCCTTCTGTTGACATCCTTACCACCAGTATGCCAACATGTGCAGATGATACACTATGGTACTTACCATGGGTGTAGACAACACTACATGACAATCATACCCTTACTGCATCAGGCATGCTGGGATATACCCACAATTATATCAGCATACAGTACTGTTAACAACATGATACTATTACTACACGTCTATGTAGTCACCCTGTGCATCAGCAACATGTTAACCTGTACCTGCACTGATGTTACAGATTGCAGGAGGTGGCACAGTTTCATCATATGCACAGGGTGTGAACTTGGTATGCCTGAGTCAGCCACCAATACCACCAATTGACATGTATGTGTATGTGTGTTGGTGAGGGACAGCAGTACAAGGTGGAGCGATGTTGATGCAGTGTGTGAGTGTATGCGGTAGCCCTAGGTGTTGTCAATTCACATGTGTATGGATGCACACAGTTCCACCTCATGGCTGCCATATACTGGTGTTTGTGGACAGCCACAGACTGTACCTGCCAGGTCATACAGATCAGTGTCTCTGGCCACGGACACAGTACCTGTGCCTTGCAGGGGTGCTACGGACCGTATCCGGTACCAACCCAGACTGGGTACTGTCATCAGAAGCAGGTGATTATTGACTGGACACAGATCCCTGTCGGGCCTGGCCAGAGCCTCGTGCAAGTGGTCTCCTGGGGCGGTCTGATGACAGCACAGACCCAGCATTGCTGGGGCTGCTGCTGGCACTATGGGGGCGGCCGTGGCCCTGTTGTCGTCTGCGATGACTGCTAGCTGCTGCTGTTGCTGGCATACTCCCACGTCGACACCTCAACCGTCCACCATCGCCCTGGCTCATGGATATGTAGTTGTGGAACCGGTCTAATATGTCCCCACAATGTCTGTCTATGACATTGGTGAAATTACGGATGGCAGCCGCAATGTCACGCATACTGTCAGTCATGGCTGTGCGACATGCTGTCAGCTCCCTCAGACCCTGTCTGGTGTACCGTTCCATACGTGACTGTGCCTGCATGACAGCCTGAAACATAGCTGAGATTGTAAGACCTCTGTGGGCACATCTGACAGGGGCAGTACGCCCAAGGATGCTCCCACGAGAAACCCTGGACATCTGTCTGTGTGGTACCATCTCAGGGCCATTCCCATGGCTGCTGTGTGGGGAGGCATGTGCCACAGATACCACATTACCCTGGTCAATGCCCACTGTATCCTGTCCATCACCTAGGGACATTGGTGACAAAGGGTGTATTGGCAGGATAACTGTGCGCATTGATGGGGTTGACAGCTATGTACTGTCAATTGGCTGACCAATGACGGACCCTGGCATACCTTCCTGTGCCATTACACAGATGTCATCATTATCAGTACCCATGGCACCTGATTCAGGTTCCCTGCTGCATAACACCAGAGCAGCACCAGAACCTGTGGGAGGGAAACAGGAAACACAGTTTACAATGTCTACACAATATTACCAGTGATGCACACATCCACACATGCACAGATTCACACATGCACACATGCACACATGCACACGTGCACAGGTGCACAGGTGCACACATGCACAGGTGCATACATGCACACATGCACACATGCACACAGTTGCACACATGCACACATGCACACAGTTGCACACATGCACACAGTTGCACAGAGTTGCACACATTTGCACACTACTCAGTATGCGAGATATCAACACACAGACACACCTGCATGCATACACAGAGCACTACTCAGTGAGCCTAATATTACTATTACTATCAAGACTATTAAAGGTATTGTTAATACACACTCACCAGTATGGATAGGCTGCATTGCTGTTACACCGGAGGGACCTGCAGAAGTGAAGAAACTAATGTCAGTGGGCACAACTGTGCCATTGTTACTGAGTATGATACAGGTCAGTAGTACAACAGTCGCCTTTCACAAGTCAGCTGCTGATATTGAGAATATCACACTTGCACATTAAATACTATGATGACAGCTACAAACCAAGGACACACCTCACACATGCATTAACTAGCAGTGTACACAACAGTCAACTATACATATGGCATATTACCTGCACGCTCGTAGTCTTGCTGCTGCATGGCTCCAGCCTCCATCATAATGCATGTCTGCTGCTGCTGTTGTTGTGGGCGGGCTGGATCCACAACACTTATGAGTAGCCCCTCCAGTCTGGTGAGTGGGGGATGTGTAGCCACCCCACCACCTGTGGCAACCTGTTGCCTGTGGATATCCGACGCACGCTGACGGACATTTCTGATTAAATCACTGCAGTGATGTCGTACCTGCTCATATGTCCTATTATGCGTGCCTATGTCATTTACCCGACAGACCAGGTCTTGCCACAGTGCAGCCCTCTCCTGCTGATTCTGGCTGGTGCGGTAAAAGAGTATTGCATAATCCCGCACCAGGCTCTGGTGTATCTCCTCATCCTCAGCTGCTGAGTAAGCTGGATTGTGCTCGTGAGCCATAGTCCTGTAAAAGGAAATAACAGGATATCAGCTAAATATGTCAGCAGAGTTTGGCACACATACTACACATGCTACTCGACTGTTGTGATACCACATATCTCACATATATAGCATCTGTCTGTCTATTGGTGGATACACATGTAAATGGCCAGGTATCAGTGCTCAGCCAACAACTGTGCAACAGTACCTGGCACACTCCATATGACATACTACCAAACCCCAGCAGT
This sequence comes from Protopterus annectens, assembly GCF_019279795.1. Classification (NCBI taxonomy): domain Eukaryota; kingdom Metazoa; phylum Chordata; order Ceratodontiformes; family Protopteridae; genus Protopterus; species Protopterus annectens. Next base: position 1,900,293,128 of record NC_056739.1, on the reverse strand, counting down.
CAGAACACTGATTCAGGTCCAAAGCACCTCCTCACTCTGGGGGTTTGTATCGTGGTACTGTATGGGGTACATCAACAACTACTGTGTGCTGACCACAAACTAATTGCCCTGGATATACATATCCCACCTCCACCACCAGCACAAACGACTATAGTGAATAACATTTCAAATGCAAACGTTACACTTTGTAACAGTGACATGGTATCCTTTCAGCCCACTGGGCCAGTGGAAGACACAACCCACAATGCTGACCCCTTCACAAATTATTTCTACAGACATCTCCAAGAATGCATGGATCATGCAATCCCATTTAAGACCAAGACACTCTCCACAAAGGGACAGCATCCTGTCTGGTGGACCCCAGCCATAGACAGATTGTATAAGAAAAGATGTAAGCTACTGCAAGACAGAGCATAATTCCATAAAGGGAAGGCATGTCTGATCAGCACTAGTAAGGAGCTATTTTCTCACATACAAACATCCATGGGCAACTTTGAGAGGGAAATCAACAGGGACACTACAGATAACCACAAAGCCTTCTTCAGTTATGTTAGCAACCTGGTCAGAAACCCTCCACTATGCTCATAGTTAGTACACAACAACAAATATTTCCCTGCACCCACAGATATTGGCAACATTGTGGCAGACAGGTTCAGTGCAGGTTTCCCCCCTCCTTCTCCCCCAAAATATGACATAGTTATCCCAGCTGACTGTAACCTCCCTGTCATCACAGATGTCCAGGTAAGAGCTGCCCTCAGGAAAGCACGATACACAACATGACTGGGACCTGATGGTATCCCCGGTTGCATGCTACATGAACTCCGAGAGGAGCTAAACACACATATAGAAGTGTTATGTAACACTATCCTGACTACAGGATATGTACCTGTACACTGGCGCACAGCAGCAGTGGTTCCACTACACAAAGGAGGCACGTCTACATACCACTACAATACAACACAATACAATACATTACAATACAATACAATACAATATGCTATTGCCCGTGGGACTACAGCAGCATACTGTTCTGCTACCCTGACCATTGTGATATATGTGACGTGATGGTACCTGCTGCTGTCAAACAGTTACACAGGGTGACTCATATCGCATATTACCTATCTGACTAACATTCAGCAGGGGTATGTGTGACATGTACTCATGGGGAGTCTTGCTTCTTAACGCTGTGTGGTATATTGCAGGATATGTCTTATCTGTGGGTAGGAACCTGTACCTCCACCATGTGCTCTCTATTGCAGTGTCATGGACGACACACAGCAGTCATTTAGGTTGTGGATGGTGTGAGGTGTTACTATGGTTGTTGGACATCTGTAATGGGTGTGACTTATGTATGTAAATCCAGGAGTTGTAACCTCTATGTGGGTAGTATGTGTGTACTCTGTGGTGTTGTCAGTCACTGTGCATTGGTAATGTGTCTGAGTGCATTGTCACAGTGTTGTACATGTCACTGTGTCCTTCTCCATATCTGTAGCTGTCATGTGAGGTACATACCATGGCAGCCATTATGTGGTGTGGAGGGGTACACTGACCTACATGTCCATAGCTGACACACCATGTCTGGTGACACATACCATGTGCAGGTATTCCAGGAATAGTGTGCCACTGTGAATATCATTGGGGGGACTACTGTACACATTTATGACCCTGTTCACCCCTGACACATGCAGTGGTGGGTAGCCAATTACATTTCTGGTGGTTACTGGTGTAGGTGATTTGAAATGGGGTATGGTACTTCAGTTTTAACACTGGTGTTCACTCCATGCCTTTGTCACCAGGCACCTGTTGCAATACATCTGTACACAAGTGCCTTACTCAGAATATATATACATCTCTTTTTCTCTCTCTCTCTCTATATATAGATATATATATATATATATATATATATATATATATATATAGAGAGAGAGAGAGAGAGATATAGATATATATATATATATATATATATATATATATATGTCTGTATACATATACACATATATATATTGATGTACATATATTGCTATAGATATGGAGAGAGGGGGTTGACAGAGAGGGGTGAGAGTGACAGAGGGGTGGGACAGGGGAGTGTGAGATCGTCATATACAGTCATACCTGTAGATAGTCAGATCTGTCTGTCTATGTATATGTATCTACATATATCTATATCTGTATGTGTGTATTACATATATATGTTTGTACATATTCTATCTATCTACATCTGTCTATGTATTCCTACATCTCTCTCTATGTATGTATAAATATATGCATATTATATATATATATATATATATATATATATATATATATATATATATATATATATACATACATACATATATTGACATACATACGTATCCATATGATAGATAGGTATATCAACATGTTTGTTTACAAAACTGTATACACACACTAACATACTGCTAAACATACATAACTGTGAAACCTACTTTGTACATTGCACTACAACCTACATTCAACCTACATTGATATGTGCACATAGATGCTCTCACATACAAATGTATGTACAGCCTTCACTTATAGTTGCTGTATGTCCCCTGCCCTTTGCACATCTTCATATACATATGGATACAGACCAATGACACATATGGAGGGTTCACAGTATGTAGACTTTTATAGTATTACTTTACATTACCTGTGTTTGTCACAGCTGCTTGTGTTGTCGTCTGGTTTTGTGTCCTGCTGCTCCACTTGCCAGTTGTCAGCTTTCAGGTGGTTGTTGCTGACCAGTTTTGTTTGTGTATGTTTAATTTTTTTTTCTCTGTCTCTCTCTCTCTCTCTCTGTCTGTCTCTCTCTACCTCCACAGGGTGCAATGAAAGTATTGCATGTGTGGACTGGGAGTACAGCATGCTTTTGTAGGTATCTGCATATGCCCATGTGATGGCCTCTGCACCAATTGTTAGCCAGCATTTGCTAATTGCATGCAACCAGTTGTGTACTGATTGCAGTTCTCACTGTGATTTCAGGACAGTGCTATAAAAAGGTATGTGAGATAGGCGTAGCCCTTTCAGATTTTAAGGGCACGGACCATGCTGGTATGCTGTGGACACTGTTCTGTGAGTGTAAAGGTTAGTATCTCTCTCATATTTCTGGCTGTGTTGTAGATTAACATTTCTCCATTCATTTCTCCTGTTTCCTGCACTAAGTGTGTATGTACACTGACACCTAAGACTACTACTACTGGTAATGTGGGTGTGTGTATTTTCCTGTGGGACATGTGGTGTAACTGGTGTATAGCAGTGGCTCTTGCACTTTGTTGCTATGGCTTCAATATTTGCCCCTTACAGTCACTACTTGTATGCCTGCTAGGTGTCTTGACTGTAGTGTGTTGCTGTGGCTTTCCTATTTTCCATGTACATTCACACCTTGGAATGCTTGCTATATCTGCTAGGGTGTTACTGCAAGCAGTGTGGTCTGGCTATGGTGTGGGCCTTGACATCTATTAGGGTATTTGAGTATGCTGCTGAGAAGGCCCCAGAGACTCTCAGGTGCATCTGTTATCTGCCTCATGGAATGGTACATATCAGTAGGGTACACCCATTAAATTGTCTGGTATTCTGCAGTTGTGACTGTGGGATAGCATGAGCATATGTATTACTACACTATTTCTGCCGTGCAAGTGGTGCATACTTTCAGGACTTCATAGTTACCATTGCATGTGTTGTAACACCTTTCTGCCTACTGTTTGTACATTTCACATGGAGTCTGTGGGGCATCCCTGTAACTCAGTCATTGCTATGTCTAGGCTCTTAACTATTCAAATATGGCAGTGTCAGACCTCTCAAGTGTACAGATATTTGCAGGTTGTCCATATTTCTGCCTCATATTTTGGTCAGTATCTCATGAACAGCTCTTTCTGGCAAATCACTCTGGGCTCAAGTCAGAGTATAATGACAAACATTTAAGTTTCAGACTTCATACCCTTCCAAACATCCAACAAAATGCAGAACCTGTTACTCTCTGAACTGTCTAAGCTTGTTGTAACATTATTTGGAATGTGTCCCTGTTTTTGGCCCTTTGCTCCACATATTTTACTACTTGGTCCGGATGTGTTCCTGTAAGAGGTTGTGGGGTATGGGCAGTGATTATCCTGCTGTGAGTATGTGTGTGGCTTGCAAGGTGCTACAGTGACTTTATTACCTACTAGCTACCAACTAGCATGGCTGTTTCTGTTCACACACTACTATTATAGAAATCCACTAGATTTGACAGTAAATATGCATGACATGCTTTGTGTACTACACATCCTATATTCCCTTTACAGTCATTCCTACTATTACATGATATATTTATTGTAGCACAATGTTCTGATATAACAGTCATGGCTTAGTGGTACGTCATGCAGACTAGTGTTTCCAATGTCCTGGGTTAGGGACTGACAGTGGGATTTTATTTTGCTTTTGAACAGACTACAGGACCTGCATTCAGAGTGACTAAGGCACTTTTAAGCAGTTGTAACCGGGTTAGCGCTGGTTTGCGTGAAGCACACGCATGCGCACTGGCATTCAGCTCCGTGCACACCCGCTTACAACTGCTTAAAAGTGCTTACTCTTACGCACACCCGCGCTATTTTCTTTGAAAGAAATGAAAATGGGGAGACAGGAAAGTGGTGAAAAAGGGGTCACATTGAGGGTAAGACAGTAGGGAAACAAGCTTGGGTTTTGCAGGAGGGATGTAGGTAAGGCCAATAGCTGCCTATTTCTTCATCAGTAACAGCTGTGCATATGTTTGTAATTTGGTGTGACATTTGAAACCTTCCACCCCTGAGAGAGGTGTAAGGACAACAATAATACTTGTTGTACAGCCAATTGTAATTGATAATTTCCATGTCCAGCAGACATGTGTGCAAAATGGGCAGCTATGTATGGGGCGTAATTTTTTTGTGGGTACAGAGTGCCCTTTTTTTTTTTTTCAGGTGAGAGTGGTATGTCAGGTAAAGGAAGTCAGTATAGCTGGGGAGGTAGCTTGGGTAGGTGAACAGACAAGACAAACAAGATGCATACAGGGGCAGTGTATGACACATTTGGGGGGGTTACACAATTGACGGGGATGGATGTTTGGATATCCAGAGCCCATGAGCCCACAGATGGCAGCAGTGGAACTGATATCCCCACCCATGGGCAGTTGCCACTGTGCCTTCACTGCCCAGGACGAGGCTGTGCTGGGGGCTGTGTAGGCTGGGCAACAGGCATGCCCATTAGTTGTGCCACCTGTGCCTCAAGCTGGCGTAGGGGCCCAAGAACAGCTTCCTGGATCTCCCTACGCACCACAATCCAGACGCTACAGAGGGTGAGTGGTGGTTCTCCTCCGGCCACACTTGCAGAGGGGGGACGAGCCCCATCCCCTGCAGCGCTTCCACCTGCAGGTGGCACAGGGCCACCGGAGGAGGGTCCGGACTGGGCACTACTGCCAGGTGCACTCGTCAGCTGAGGTGGGAGAGGTGGGTCCGCTGGAACCCGCCTTCCCTGTCGTCCTATGTTTTGCATTATGTCATGACAGTTTGCGTGAGTAACATACAATACCATTCACAATTAGTTGTAACAGCATGCATTAGTATTCCCATTAACCAAACACCCAGATATTCACACCATTGAACAATGAGCATAACACATGCATAATTTGAACAGCAATACACAGTTCAACAACATGCAGGGTTGATTGATTGCAACAGGCCATCAGGTTTGGATGTATGAACAGAGCAGATGCATCATCGTACATGCAAATATGTATGACCCAACAGGACAAATGACCAGGGGTGTTAATTGTGATTGCACATACCAATTCCACGTGGAATGGATTATATGTGGTTATAGTGTAGGGTGAAGAAAATATAATTAACACCTTCATATACCAATACATATGCTGTACATTTCTAATAGCTGCAGATATATACACACTACAGTTCTACCTACAATTTCCTATATGATAACTACTTCAATTTGGTGATAGGACTGTTACTGCTACATCAATGTACATTTTATTGTTATTCATACACGTTCATATCTGGCTCTGTTCAGCTACATCATCCTGCTACATTTGCTTTATATAGCTATAGACAACTGTGGATGTTTGGTATTTCAGACAATCATACTATCTGCATATTGCAGACAGAACAACATATCCAGATTTCGGGATACACATTCCAGCTGCAGGAACATTTTGAACACATTTCGCAGTTTGGTTCTGCTTGTCACATTCATTTCATTCTGTACTGACTGCAGTATACTTTATTCAGGAGTTATTACTACTTTATTGGTGGATTCATAACTCTTTCTCACACTCTCTCACTTGTTTTATTTTTATAATTCAGGATGGTACTTACTTCTAGGCTTTATTGACATGTTTTACCTGTAGTTATTACAATCCTTTCCAACAGTCTCACTTCTGTCATGTTTCAGTATTTCAACAGGGATATATTTCGCACATGTGTTTTGCTCATCTTCTGCAGCTGTACTTTTCAGCCTGCTGCAGGTTGTGTACTATTATATTACAGGTGGGACATCTTTATTTCAGACTTTATTTCAGACATTTTCATTTTTCTGTTTGGATTACAGACTGCAACACACTTTTGTAATCAAGCAATACTTGCAAACACTCTTACACTGTTACTTGCACATTTTATTACTTAGTGACTACCTTCACTCTTTTGCTAACTGTCATACTTTTATATTTATTTACAGTTACAGGGAGAGGATTACTGACCTGCCTGGTGGCACAACTGCACCAGCCTATCGCCATAAGCTCTGCGGTTCACAGAACGGACACCTGCAGCTGTAATATAAATAAAGTAATATTGGAATAAACATCTCCATAATATCAGCTAGGTTAATTTCTTACATACATAATTAGATGTGACTTACTCAGTAGTGGGGCGTTGGGCATTTGCCGGGCCTCCTGGATCCAAAGGTTTAATTGGTCCTGCTTCCATCTCTTCAGGTCCACATGGTGGTGACGGACCTGCTCACCAGTCCTTGGAATCCCTGTGGCACTGGTAAGATCATGAGCCAACCGGTCCCACACCTCAGCCCTATATGCCCCCCACAGGACCTGGCCCTGCATGAGTTGGGCCTCATGATTGTGGACAAGGAGCCAAACCATATATTTGGACTCCTCAACGCCCCACCTCTGTGCTCGAAAGCAACTACCCTCACCTACTTCTGACATTCTGGCTGCAAGTTAGTTCTACAATCGGTTATGCTGTGTATTCCCGCCTATGGGGCTTATATATGCCGTTTTTCCCGCACTTATCTGTGATTGGCCATTTTGGAATTGTATCAGCTTCTCAAAACCTGCTTTGTCATGCTCCTCTTTCTATTCATTCCTATATATTTGCTATTACTGCATTTCTATGAACAGCTGTCATGGCTTAGTGGTTCAGTAACTTGACTATGGTGCATGGTATCCTGGGTTCAAACCTGGCCACTGCTTTTTATATTTTATGACTGTCTACACAGGCTAGGAGGTGTGTCTGTGTGAAGGCAGTTTTGTTACAGCTTGCTCAACGTTGCCCGTCGGTTAGCTTGTTGGCGCGGTGCGCAGCTCTGAGCAAATGGGTTACACTAGTTTACATTTCATTTGGCTGTCAGCATGCATATTAAGCTCAGCTCAGCTAGGAGCACACAGTTTCAGCGTGTTAAACCACTGCTCAGCTACGGGCACTCATTTTGCACCTGTTAAACCACTGCTCACCTCTGGGCAGATGCACTCAACTTGTTAAACTGTAGCTCAGCTATAGTCACATCTGGCATTTTTTATTATTTTGTTATCTCACATTTCTTAAAAATAAATGGCCCATTTCATTGCATTTTACATAAAATATAATTTTATATGTGTACATATATGTCAGGGACTTGTTTTGTGCTTATTTCACTAAAAATAAAAATTGATGTTGGGGGGGCTCGAACCATGACTGCCTGCTTTTCAGCTGACATCTCTACTGCTATGCTATTGCTTCTTGGCTTACTTTGCATATGTAGTTCTTATATGTTTTTCCACTGCCTGCTAACTGTGGCTAAGCTACGGGCACGCCCGCGCAAATGAGCGCACTCACGGGCAAACATCTTTACAATTTAAAAAAAAAATCATAACATGTTCATTTATATATTTGATGTTCATAGTCTGTTGGGGCATTTGTTGTGTTGTGTTTATTCACATTTCCATGGACTCTGTCGTGGGGGTTTACTTTTGGGACTTTTACTCTTCTGGGGGCATGTCCGTTTGCAGGGCTCGGCCTACAGACACGCCCCCTACTGTCTTCCACGGACCGTGTAAGCCTTAGGTGTGATTCAGCATGCCCTCATGCATATGCATGACATGCTGACATCACACCGTTTAACTGCAGCCTCCGTGTAAGCCTTGTAACTCTTACACGGAGGCTTCGTGAATCCTGCCCAGTATGTAAAAAGCTTCAAAGTTCAAATGACCAAGCTTCAAGTTTCAGCTTTCATGATATTTTCTGGATATTTTATATGATTTTCTATGTAAATTAGAATAGATCTTATATATTCACATTTCTGCCATATGCAGGTATATGTAATACATATCCTATTTACAAGCAGTTTGCTATTTAAATATATTTTCTGTCTTACTTGCCCACTAATATTCTATCTTATTCAATATAACTTGTATTTCTAAAATCTTCCACCAAAGACATATTTAATTATCATCTCTCTATTAGAGATTACAGTATGTGTATATATTTCTTAACTTACCGGTGCTGTACTTTTATTAATCTTACAGCCCAAGTTTTTGTACCATAAAGTAGTACTGGTCACATCACGGTTGTGTATACCTTACTTTTCAGCTTATTTGCCATTCTTCTGTCATATACTACACCTGACACTCTGTGTCGGTTGGCTACAGTCCTTCTGATTCTAAATTTGACCTCCTCATTTAGACTTCCCTCCTCCTCAACCACCCTTCCCAGGTACTCAAAGCTGTTAACCTGCTCCACTATTTTCCCTCCTGTCTTAATTCTGCTTCTTTTGATTTATCCTCATTTGCTGTCATTACAACTGTCTTAGCTGCACTCAGCTTCATCCCATGTGCCTTCAGTTTTGCATTCTATGTCCTTATCTTTTGCTGAAGGTTTTGCTCAGAGTCTGCCTGTATTGTCACATCATCTGCATACAGCAGCCTTTTTCATCTGTCCTCTTTGACCTGTTTGCTAATGTAGCCCATCACCAGTATGAACAATAGTGGGCTCAGAGCTGAACCCTGATACACACCCACTCCCACAGGGAATCCTTCTGTGAGGCTTAACACTATTCATACTTGAGTCATTGGGTTCTTATACATAGCTTGCACTAATTCTATCAATGTTGCTGGGACTTCAAACTATTACAGGACTGCCAAGTCAGCTTCTTGTGACTTCATCTTATGCTTTCTCCAAGTCTAGAAATGCCCAGTTTCAATCTTTCCCCGTCTCTAGCTTCTTCTCAGCTATCTGTCTCACTGCAAACATCGGGTCAATTGTGGTGCATCTTGATCTTAATATGAAGTGCTCATCTCCCATCTTACTTTGTATTCATTTATCAATTACCCTCAGCAGAACTTTCATGCAATGGGACAGGAGTTTGATATCTCTGTACTGCCAACAGTGTTTAATGTCCCCTTTGTTCTTGAACACTGGCACTAGTATGCTTATTCTCCAGTCATCTGGGATACGCCTTCCTCTCCACAATGCTTTGAGTACCCTCAGGAGCTATTTCACCACTATCTCACCCAGCATCTTTATCATATCCGCTATGATCTCGTCTGAGCCTGCTGCTTTCCCTGACTTCATTTTCCTTAGTGTTGTTCTTACTTCCTCTATGGTGGGATCCTCCCCTTCTCTCATCATGGGTTGTGCCTTGGGAGAACAGCTTCTGTGGGGTTTACATCATTCAGAAGCTGCTGGAAGTACTCCCCTATACACAAAAGCATGCCAGTACATAAATATCCCATATTTTTATACAGATGCATTTCTGTTTACTGGTATGTTTATGCTTATGTACACCTTTGGATTACATTTAAATACATACTTCTATTTACAAATATATATATATATATATATATATATATATATATATATATATATATATGTATGTATGTATATATATATATATATATATATATATATATATATATATATATATATACTTGTATTTACTTGCAGTTATGCAATATTTCTATAAAATGTGTTTAAACCAATTTTTGATACATTAAAAAAAGGAAAAATGTTTGCTACAGAAATGTTTTCCTTCTTGCCATCACCTGGTCTACTCACACAGACAGCTCAGGCTATGCTTCTGTAGGTCACCATATCTGTGGTGGTACGAGGGGCCAGAGTAGATGATCCCTGCCAAGGATGCCAGGTGTTCACCCACTGCCTGCCAGATGACTTTTTTTTTTTTTTAATCTGACCCAAGTACACAGGACCCAATTTTATCCAAATATAAATCTCTAAAATGCTAGAGGATAATTCTGGTCTCTTTGCCAGAAAAGCTTGGAGCTCGGTCTTGTGCCTTCACAGGTGCTGCCATCTCCTGAAGTGCCAGTACCAAAATAAAGAATGTAAGCACAGGGCTGTGGTTCATAAGTTTGGAAGCAGACACTCTAGGGTGTGACATCAACTTAACCAATCACATTTAACAAATAGGGGCATTAAACATGGCATTGCTATTGTTGGCAAGTTTGGTTTAACCAAAATGCTTTGTCATGTGGACATTTTTAAATGATTTCATTCACATTTTATTTCCTTTGTGAATAAAATTCAGTTATGTAATCATTACTTTTAAAGTTGCTTACATCGGTTTCTTTTTCTATGTTTTACTGATGTTTATCTTTATTTGAACAATAAACCTGCATGTCAAGCATTAATCATTTCCTTAAACATTCCTTTTGCAGTATTGCATCAGTAGAAATCTCCTTTTTACCTTTTTTTTTCTTTTCTGTATAAATAAATGTTCTTACATGTATCATTATGAACTTATATTAACTATTGAGTGATTTAAGGTGATGAAGTGTGTCAGGTTATATAGAAAGGGCATAGATTATGCTACATGATTATGCAGACTCAACTGTACCTGACTCCACTTTCCCTTTTCTAATCATAGGAATATTAGGAAATTACTAGGGTTGTTTGTATGTTCACGCAGGCAGCTGAAGAATGCTCCAGACTCTGCTGCTATCCGTACCAAATTCACAATTACCAAAGGCCTGGTTTTGCAGATTTGTTGCCTTACACATTTGTGTATTACTGCAATTCATAATTAGAAGCATAGGCATGCCTAATTTGCATACATAATTACATAAATAGACACATACATACCTGCATATGAATGGCCTTGAATTTTTGTTAATAAGTTCACAACTACCATATTAACGTAAGATACTGCAACATAGGCTGCAAATGGTTTAGGAAACTACAAACTTTTTCAGATAAGGAATAACTAGTAAAAGTGTTAGAAAATGTTAGCAAGCAATTCATATTGATATTAGATTAGAGTGCTTATTTGGGTGACTGCATTTTTTATTAATCTGATGGTCAGATATGGATGATTCATGTCAATACTGATTATGAATGGAAATTCATGACACCATAACTCAATGTATAGTGATGTAGTCATAATGGCAATGTGAAAGATATTTTGGAAAATCATATTGATTGCATTGACTGGGTGGCCACGGTAGTGCAGTGGTTAGAGTTGCCACCTCACAGCAAGAGGTTTTCTGGTTCAATCCTTGGCTCGGGTACCTTCTGTATGGAGTCTGCATGTCCTCCCTGTGGTTGTGTGGGTTCCCTCTGGGTGCTCTGGTTTCCTCCCACATCCCAAAGACATACCGTAGGTGGATTGGACACTCTAAATTGGTCCTAGGTGTGAGTGTGTGCATGTGTGTGCCTTCTGTGGAAGGTTGGGTGCTGGGCTGGTAACTTGATACACTGTAAAACTCAACTGCCAATCATGAGTGGACAGGTGATCCACTGTGGTGACCCCTAACTGGGAAAAGACGAAAGAAGAAGATATTGGTAGCATTTACTAGTTATTCTACACATGATATGCATACCTAATTTGAAGTGATTATAGACTGATGTATTGCATTTTCAGGAATATATTGCTGCGTCAAGATGCATGCTACTTTACTGGTGGATTTCTAAGCGCCGTTCCTGAATGAAAAAATGAATACAGAAAAGTGTTAGGGGAAGGATACAAGTTTGTTATTGAAGTAGTATGAATGTGTTGATGATGCTGCACAGATTACTACAACACAGCTTTAACTTGCTGGATTGTGACTTTGCATGTGTATATGAATATGGTTGGTGTGTCACCAAACCTGGTTTTGAACTTAGATCTTTGATTTATTTGTGATTAGAGAAGGCAAGCTTTGATTGATGTGCTTTTTGTCTGATGATTGGATGAAAAATTTCTTTGTCATGTTGTTTTAGGTACATTAATGATGCAGCAGTAGGGATCCAGACAGATAAAGGACAATTTAGCAATGAGGGGATCTGCATCCTCATGGCAGCCCTTAGGACAGACAGCAGATGCTTTTTCTGAAAAAGTGGGACCCAAAAAAACTGATAGGGTAAAGGTATGGAGTCAAGTTGTTATGAATATAAATGGTGTTGGTGGAAGGAACTGCACATTAACATAATGCAAGAAGAGAGACAATTATATGGTAGGACATACCAGAGGAAAGTCAAGACAGACTACAGTACTGGGAGGATTGGGGGCATGTCCTATGTATATAGCTTTAATTCCTAATGGAATACCTCCTCTCTCTTTATGGAGGTGATTGTAACACAGGTGATGATGGAACTGGCAGAATCAGAAGTGGAGTGAACACTATTACCCGCATCAATGAAATCAGTAGACATCTGCTCAGGTAGGTTGGTTTAATAAATGTCCCATATTTTTATTGGGAACTGAATGATGAAATGGAATGGCAATTATTATTAAAAGGTGGGCCATCCACTTCTGCACATAATGCCAATGAACAGAGGCTTCATGGTGAACTCTTATTACAAGAAATCTGGACAAAGAAAAACATAATGGCTGGACAAAGGCCCACAATCAGGGGCAGATTTTAGTTATGGTTCTAATAAAGTTAGAAAGTTGCTAGAATAACAAATTTTCACATCTGCATGCATCTTCTGAAGCATATGAAGTATGAAACTTAAATGTCTCTCATTATTCAATGATTTCAGTCCTGAATAATTTTCCAGAAAACCACAAATTTTATGAGGAACACACTAAAAATCTGGGCATTCTGTAAAAATATGGACAGTTAATAAGTATGATGGTTAGTGCCCTACATAGCTCCTTACATAGCATAGATTAATGTGCTGTATAACAGTATTTAATGACTAATATATCTAATTGACTTTTTACAGGGTCAATAATAGAAACAAACATGTCTGTTGTACCCATATATTTAGTGAATGTAAGCAATAGAATGGCTAATTATGATGATGATGATGTCATAGTTATATTTATGAGGCAGCCTGAGGATAGTGGCACACAGTCACCAAGTTAATGGTAGTATCTCATGCACCTACAATATGCTACATACTCTGCAAGAAGTCACACTGGATCACAAATTCATGTACAGGGTGATATTACAGTACATGATGTACAAGAGGAAAGTCTCTTCACCTTTACAACAGTGTCTCCAAACCTGCAACACACCTTCTGGATGTCACAGTGATACCTTTACAAAGGTGTACCAGGTGCAGGCATATGTTACAGCTACCCCTGGAAACAGGTAAAGGCAGAGAGCAGGGATAACACCATAATCACATTGATCTGTAATATGGTAGCACACCAAGCATCCATGGCCACCTCCATTCATATACTAGTGAAGAGTTACCATACTCAAATAAAAGTCACCATTGGAAGGTCTAGACAAATGTATCACATGGTACTACAAGCTTCTCAAGAATGTAGTAGAAATAGTGAGGGGGTGGGGATTCAAACAAATTTCATACAAGCCACTTCAACTTTCATCTACACATAGCATAACCTGTCATTCAAGGTCTTAGTCCTAGAGCACTGTGAGATCAGTGTCTGTAAGATCATCTGCATCAGAGCAAGTCCCCATCTAGTTCACATGACTAGCCCTCCTCAAGATCAAATGTGCCTTCATCTACCCTATCTCTAGGTGATACTACATATGACACATTTGACCCTGGCTTGCTGTGATTCAGGTTAGACATTTCAAATGTTTACAGTTTGTTGTCTAACACAGAGATGTAACATTTTTAACTTGTACGGAATGAGTGATTAAATAAATAAATAATGATAATAAAAATGTCAAACTATGTCTAATGCAACCTGTTATTAAAACAGTTTGCAAATGCATGCATTTCATGTCAATAATGATATTGCTTACTATTAAAGCAAATATCTGGAAAGAAAACTGTGTATTATAATATTCATATTGTTCTGATTTATACCATTAATGGTCTAGCCATTATCAGTGTTACAACTGACAAACACACCTTAGAAAATAAAAAAAGATGACATCAGTGTCCCGCTAACAAACTAGCTCATGTGGAATACTGAAATAACACTTTTTATTAAATGTACCACTTTGGGAGATTCAGCGCATTCATACTTAATTACATAACCTAAGCAGAATTTATTCCTTAAACATCACTGAATAGATGTCAGTCTGCACTCAGGCATGAGTTTTATAAGTAGTAATATGAGTAACTGTTATGAAATAAAAAAATATTTAAAGATAACAGGGACTGTCTGATGAACAGTGTCAGTAAGTCATGCACCATGCAGCATAGCCCACAGATATCACTGTTCATCAGATACACTCTCTGTGTTTTTAACATGAACGGAAACACTAACCGGAATGTCATGGTCTATATTTCTGGACTAAATACCATATCTTTACCTGTGCAGCTGTATACTGTGGACAAGCCTGCCACATGGGATCCCTTTCTAAGGCTGCTGGCAGGTCATTACTAGTCGTAGTTGGACTGGAACTGGGAGCGGCAGTGACAGCATGTGTCACTTCACTACCGCACATGATCATGATATGCAGAATGCAACACACAGTAAACATCCTGCATGCAGTAGCTAGGGTCATACTGAAGGGTACCCTCAGTCTCACCAAGGCACCTAAATCAGCTATGCAATATGCATAACCCCTTTCATTGACAATACAGGTTTGGGACAGGGCTGTATTAAAATTATCTTCAGTAGCGCCATATGGATTTCTCACTTCTGTCATGAGCCATGGTTCCAATGGATATCCTGCATCACCTGAAAAAAAAAAAAGAAAAGAAAAAGAAAGAAAGGCAGTACAAAAAAGTGTGGTTTAGTATTAAGCAATGCGTTTTACCATGAATAACTACTTAAAAATATATATTTACTAAAAAGATGACTACTGGGAATCCTACCATGCAGAAAGATGTAGTTTCAGCTTGTGTGCCAGATATGGGAATTGTGCACATCCAGGATGCTGGGCTGAAAATTTGGTGAAGCACCCACATATATCGCACACTATCTGGCAGTTGATGGAATGGTAACCCTTCTTAATGCAGTACCTCTCACCTCATGGTCCAGATGGGGCCCTAATTGCAATATGAGTGCAGTTTGTCACAGTAAGCACCCTTGGGAAATGTGCCACATCATAAAAGGCAATTATAATCTGGGTGAAACCAGGAAATAAATTTAGTGATCCACATGTGCCAAGAGAGCATCCATGAACTAGTGAAGTATCCTTGAGGCAGAAGCCTATGACATACTCTACACATCCCCAGTCTGCCTCTGTTAGGTGCCATGGCAAGTCTAGTGAGAGCTATACATACCTTAGTATTCACAGGGATAGGAAGGCCATGCATTCCCCTAGTGTCCCTGTGGGGCCGTACATGTTCACTAAGACCCATACAATATCCCTGTCCACTGTGAACCTGTTAAGTATTTCCTAACTATCAAAATTTTAATAAGTAATTTTCTGTTTATAGCCCTTCTTAGCCAGTGAGTGATGCTGGGTGCAAGCGGTTTTGGCTTAGCCAAGACAAGCATTTCACAGTGGGAAATAGCAAGGCTAGCAGCAAGGGAATGACTCTCCATGCATTACAAAGTAGATAGAAAAGGTGGGAATCACAAAGAAATGGGAGAACAGCTCATTAGCATTTAAGGATTTACATTATTTCTCATTTACATCTCAGTATTACTTTATTTGTTTAGCATCATTCACTGGCATCGTGCATTTAACATAAATGGCCTCTGTGAATTGTGCCTTTGCTGTGAAAATGAGCAGACAACATGGACAGTCTTTATGCATTTGTGTAATGACTATGAATGCCACCTTCAGCCTGAAATGCTCTTCAATGTGTAGGAATATAATATCATATACTGGAACATTTATTTAGTATTTTTGTAATATTTAGTGTATTGACACTATCATCTTATATAATGCATGAATGTAAAAAGAGAATGCCTCAAGAGTGGAATCCTATTGTTTGTGCCGAAGGTGATGCATTAATTCATGTTTTAAGGAGCAAGAATAAATGTATCTGATTAAAAAAATTCTGCATTTAGTGGTATACTCAATATCCACCTGCCCCAGTAATGATAATAGTGGCTGAGGCATTGTGAAAAAACAGATCACAACAAAAACTTTCAAAACAGTCACAAGGCAAACATATTTTGAAAAGTTTAATTTTAAGGAATTTTGACAAAATCCCCTCCATCCAAGGATAACACAGCTGAAAATGCATTGCAGTGTTCTAGTAGTTAAATGAAATCTCAGGTACAATCAACATTAAACATTCCATTAGCATAAAGAAGATAATATTTCCTTTCCCTGCCATCTGGGTTTAAAATGCAGGAAAAAAGGGAATGTATGTAAGGTGAGAAAACTTTAGCAGTATTAGTGATTATTTTTATTACATTTATCAATGTAATTGATTTGCCACCATGCAACTGCTTTTCTTTAACATTATAACTTTATATCTGTGATCATATCTTGTACCTGATATTAAAAACTAGAGCTGTGTGAGACTGACGTTTTATGTATCAAGCATGAGTGATGACTTCACATACTTCAAGACTTCCTTTCAAAGTTTAAGGGTCAGTAGACACCTTAGGGAAGTGAAAAAATCCTTCACAACTTGCAGTGAATTATCAATTATGTCTCTGTAAAGTACAAATGCTAGAGCTTTTTCAATGCTCTATTAAAAGAAGTGCTGTACGTTGCCAGACTATATTCCATCTAATCTATCTACTGAAATAACAGATGCATTTATAGTGACACATCAATCTCCCCATTCAGAAACACTGTACTCAGATCATCAGAGAGGCAAGCAATTTCCATGTCATGATCCAAGCAGTAAAAACTGAAGAACTCCTGCTGTTTGTATCTCCTGAGGCTGACATATTCATATCATATAAATCTCCATCTGTTTAATAAAGGTAACTTGTGAAAGACAAGTAAATTGTGCCATTTTTATCTCATGCTTAAGTTTTGAAAGTTGCAAATTGCTATGTAAACAGACAATAAATTTTAAATATACAGTGCCAAGCATGTATTCATCTTTGGCTCTTAGAGCTTCAACATCATCATGCCTGCACAGTTAAGTGACTGCATATAAAAAACAGTGCATATATTTGTAGGATTTCAGAATGCTGACAAATCCATTTAGAGATGAAGAAGAGTGTGAGGTCTAATGCAGAGACATTTTAAGTACACAATGCAGCCAATTACCACTGTGTCTGCACAGATATATCATCAATAAGTACTTAATGTAATGAAATGCAATGTGATTTTGGGCAATGCTCTCATAAAACTCTGTCATGTCACTTCTACAATATTTATTATGGCATACAGCCAGAAGTCATATTCCTCAGTTCTCCAGATCCAGATGTTCCTTCAAGCCAATTAAAGGGCTGTCAGACAAACCATTATCTAACTGTAGAAAATAGTTCTAATTTTTATTTTACTTTATTTTTATATTTTAAGGCAGAATTTCTTTGAATGTAGTTTCTATGCTTACTTAACTGCATTGGTGCATTCATATAACAATTATGTCATTTGCCTTTTTAATGGTACTGCATATCTACCAATTGTATTATGTATATAGCATTTGTTTAATATATCTGTGCACAGTTAAAAAGTCTGATTGAATATGTGCTTTTGAATATTTTGCCTTTAAACTTAGTAGAAACTCAAGCAATGGAGGTATTACTCAGAATGACTACAATAAGAGCAGATTTAAGTTAATGCACTGAAAGATTACATCTATTAAAAATCACAAATCAATGTAGAGGAAGAAAGCTGCACTTGCATAGGCATTGATAATGTTATTCATAGACAAAACTGATTACATAACACCAAAGAATTATCACCTTTGAGGACTGGAAACTACATTATAAATATGGAACTACATTTCAGATCTGCAGCTTCCATTTTTTTCGAAGTACTCTTATTGACATAAACAAATTTCATGAAGATATTGCTATGTTTGTATACATGCTAAATGAATGGAGCATGTAAGAACATAGAACCTTTTGTTTAATATGTTTTTTTTTTGTACCCACATCTGCTGGTAACTTAAGACCTTCTATGACCATGACCTTATGTTTCCTATCAATGGGGCAAAAGCCAGTGCCTGAGTGGCCACCATCCAGGCAACCATGAGGGGTTTTAGTTTTTCTGCCCCTATGTCCACCTCGGTGAATGAAGATCATGATCACAGAAACAAGGACCTGTTATGCTCACCCATGTACAAATTCCATTCGCATTTCACCAGCTTCCAGACTGCATATCAAGCACCTCTGTTTCTGCTGGTGCTGGCATCAAAATAGGCTTCATTTTATCTCTCCCTCAAGGATGACTGAACTTCTGTCAGTTTTTCCCACCTTCCTTTATTAGTGGCTCTAAACCTGCTAATTGATTCCGGGTTATTTGGGTCTAAACCATAGAGCTGACTTGTAAACAAAACAATTTCTGAGCACTAATATTGTAAAATAGCACAAAGCTAATATTTAAAATGCACTGTTTACAACATCCGGTGCTGTCCTTAAGTGTGTGATGAGTTGTATATGATGAAACTAACAACATTGCTGAAAGAAGCATTTGTAAATGCCAAAAGTCAGTTTACTGAACATTGCTAACATTACATTAGGGTGCAATAAAGTGATGGCGTGACATTAGTAAAGTTAAATGTACCCTCAGGTAAGGTGCTCTATACATGTCCTAATTAATAAAACTTGAAGTAACATAGGACTATAGGAATAATACTATATAAGCAGCCATGTGGAACATGAGCTGGCTAGCCATATATACCTTTAAGCAGACAAAATTAAAAGTTGTTGCCACCCTTGTCAAGCACTTAAAACTGCTTATCTCACAAATTAAGCAGGACCTTACATGACAAACCTGGTATTACTTTGTCTCTATCCATCCTGTCATCAAACTAAAGTAGCCAAAATAGTACTTTGCTTGACTTTTAGTGTTAACTTATTCCAAAGGCTTAGAATGCACTGTGTTAGGAAGCTACTCCTCCAGAAAGTCTTGCTTATGTTTCCTGTGGGTTTATGTCTCTGGTATGGGTGTTTGTAAAGGTACTGATTTTACACAGAAATAGGAAGTCAAATAGGATTGAGTCTTTCATGCCCTGAAAGGCTAGATATTGGTCACTTCTGAGCAGATGGTAGATTACTAAGTATAATGGCGATTGTACTAATATTCTGGGACAGCTGAAGGATTTAAGACCTTTAATTTTCCTGGTTAGAAATCTCGGGGCCTTTCCAGTTGAGCAATATATGTGGATTTTTACAAATCAAAGGGGGCATTTTTCTCAGTGATATGTCTGATAAGGGAAGGATGACTTCTTTGCCTCTTGAAGACATTAACTTGGCCAGATAGAAGGTACAATTTACAACACACAAGGTGGTAGCAGTTTTTTTTCCTTTTGTATCTTACTGGACTATACTTTTTGCATTTAACTTTAGATAATTTTCAGCACACCAGGTATGAGCATTTTCCAATCCTTGCTGCAGTTGTTTAGTATCAGTGGATATGCAGATAACAGTACCCAGCTTGCAGTCAACATCAAACTTGATCAACCGTAATTCTGGGATATTGACTTGGATGTCTACAAAATAAATGCTAAACAAGAAAGGCCTGTCATGGATCCTTGTGAGAGTACAGTTTTACATTGAGAGAGTGTACCAACAACTTTCACTGTCTGGGATCTGTTGGATGTCCAGTTTGCAATCCATCAGATAACATCATGGTTTACATTAATTTTCCTCAATTGTTTTTCAATAATTCTATCATACGGGATAGTATCAAAAGTTTTAGCCAGGTCAAGATAAGCAGGAGGCAGAACCAGACATTCACAAAACCAAACTGACAGGGGTGTAGTTTAGTTAATGTCCGCATAAATGAGTACTTTTATGATATGTTCAGTGGTTTTGCATATAACCCTAGTGAGGTCAGTGGATCTATAATTACCTGGGTCTGTATGGGGTGCCACCTTTGAGTAAAGAAGTCACAGCAGCTTTTCTATAGGCATCAGGCATAAACACTGTAGACAGATGAGGTTAAACAATTTAAGTAGAGGGTCAAGCAGTGCATTCTTGGAACTGACAAGAAACCTGCCTGGTATGTTGTCTTGTCCAATGTGAGTATTAATGTTAGCTTTTAAAAGAGATTCTAAGATTTATTCCAAGTTGATTCCAAATGTTTAGGGACAGCAGAGGCAAAGAAGTGGGTAGGTGGTGTAATGTTAACAGTAAATCTGTTTATTAATATATTGGTTATATCCTTGGCATCAGAGTGCATGATATTATTGTAGATGAGCTCCATGCATTATTGGGGATTTTTCCTTAATTTTCTGAAAGATCTGTTGGCAGCCTTCGTATCTGTTTCAACCTTAAGCTTGTATTCTGCTTTGCATTTTCTTTTAGTGCTCTTAAGTTCCTTCCCTGCATGTTTCACTGTGGTTTTGATGTAGGGGGTGGGAATCTCTTACAACTTCTTTTGTTACACTATTTATTTATTTATATGGGCAGTTCATGAAAAAGGTCTGTTCCTGAATTTATCATTATATTTAGGACAGATAAGTAATTTTATTATTCAATTATGTATGCATCTGATTAACATCAGAATGCAATAATATTTTTCCCTGCTAATAATGTACTATTCTGTGATATGCAGTAGTGAGCTGTTACAACCAAACAGAAACAAAAGGAATTGTATATATGTATGTATGTTCATTGGTGGAGGACTGCTTTTGAAGACCTCTGCTGAGTATGCTTGCTTATGTTGATTTTCCAGCCATTGCATATTGTGGTTGACTGAAGGATGCAGTTGAACAGCATTCTTATGTCTTTGTTTTGTGTGTGTGTGTGTGTGTGTGTGTGTGTGTGTGTGTGTGTGTGTGTGTGTGTGTGTGTGTGTGTGTGTGTGTGTGTGTGTGTGTGTGTGTGTGTGTGTGTGTGAGATGGTGGAAGCAGAATGCAGTCTAAAAGTGCAGCAGTTCTATATTTTAGGCAGCATTAATTTAAATCGGTTCTACACCTTATCAGCTTTGCATATTAAACCTCTGGACATGGTATCCTTTTTTATGACATTTGACTCTATTTTAACATTTTTGTTTTAAAATATGAGTTACTGCATTCAACAGTTATAAATCTGGATATGAAAAAGAAGTGGCACAGATGTGACAGATGTGTTGGGCATTTCATATAATTTATATTAATAAAAGGTTCATACACAAAGCGACATATGCTGTAGTCAAGGATCAAAATCCCGGTACATGTGAGGCAGAGCACCTCTCTGGTCTTGTTCAAGAGGAATCTTGACCAATGGATGGGAGATTGCAGATATACCCCAGGGATTACTTCAGCGTCACTGCTTGACAGAGGCACAGCAAAATGATAGGCATAGTTTTTATTCAAACTAAAGGGGTGGCGAAAGCCACATAACTATGGGCTAGGCTTATAAATGCCCTTGGGCAGATAGCCTAGTATGAACCTATGAACCTATGAACCTATATGTAACTTGATGTTTTGAAGAATGGTGTACAAATTCTCTAAACAGGAAATTCAAATGCTAAGGTCCTTTCTCTTTATATATTTTTTACCCTCATTCTAATTATTTGCTATACTACATGTCAGTAAGTCATTAAATATTATAATATTTATATGCAAATATATATATATAAATGTGCTATGTACAACCTGCCTCACCTACAGAACCTTCATTTTCAATTTTAGCTATTGAGTGAAAAGCCATCTCTCTTTCTTATTCACCTTCACAGTTCAGCATTCTCCCAGACGTTTCCTCCACCTTTCTCTTCTCTTTCCCCTTCTTTATTTTGTTCTCCTTTCACTTTCTTAAGCTCTACCACCAGAGCATCCTTTGTTTTCACTCTCCAACCATATTGCTATAAATATTTTACAATACCTCAAACTGTATTATATTATCTGTTACCTATGCTAAACTTTTAAAATCCAACAGTTGCTATTGGCATGATCCTCAAGCAGTACAGTTGCAACAAATGACTTTACTGTCACAGCTATTACAAGGCTTATTAAGCTGTATTATTTTCTGCATCAATAATTGTGTATTTTGTATTTAAACTGCAATGCAGTATTGCAACTCTAGGGAGCCTTTCTCCCCCAGGCCTATATTAAAAAGGGGCAAAAGTCATGTGGTATGGTGTAGCCCATCTTTCAGGTCCAGTGGCATTGCTTACTCTCCTTTCTGGAGCTTTTTATATCTGCAGTGATTCCCAGGTGATCCAAATGTCCACAGCCATGTACTTCCTCAAGAGCAGCATGTGCTCGATAGGCTTGTGCTCTCAGAGTGCAACACCTTGGGGTTCCCTCTAATTGTCATTCAAGTGGCTGGACAGGGCCATTTACATTCCTCCTAGAATGGGAAACCAGAAGAGGCTGTTCTTTCAAATCCTATTTTGAAGGGCTCTTCCAGCTGCCCTGCTTTTAACTGGTCATTTGAATCATAGTGAGGGTTTTATCCTGCTCAGGGTTATAGCTGGGTTAACATGACCATCTTTTTGGATGACATACTCAGCCAATAGATAATATCTAATATATCTACACTTTTTACTAGATGTGTGGGTTCCAGTGTTAGGATTATCTATAAGGGAGCAAAGAGACAACAATCAGCTTCATTCAGAATCTAGAATATCTCTTCGACTTGATTCCAGTATTAATCTTCTACCTACATTTACTCCACTATTTACTTTATCTGTAAAATCTCCTCTCAGCAAATATATCTATTTCAATAATTCATCTACTTAACCCCCTTTTCAGTTTTTCTTTTGCTACACTTCTGAAACTACCTGCACCATACTTTGGCCAATGCTCTTCCTCAGTATGGATTTCTTCATCCTGTACAAAGCTCACATGTTTTAATTCTACTGCTAAACTCCTTAAACCTTATTCTTCCTATGTAGCATTATATCATCTCCCTCCAGGGAGAGTGAGAAATATTGTATTACATGCTTTACTTTCATCATCTCTTTCACCATAACTAATTCCATCTGGTGGAAAAAATGTTTTATGTTATTAATTCACAACTCCACACATTACATTCATTTATAGACTAAACTATTGCTTAACACTGTTCTCACATACATAAAAATAGTCTCAGATTTATTGTCATTTTTTCCTATCCTGCTCTTACTACATTATGGAAATATCCTGACTTTCAACCCTACCTTATTATATCTAGAACCATCTCAGCTCCTACCTATACATGTCAACTTCTTTGCTCAAGAATTTTGGATAAAGCCAGAACTAACAGAGAGATAAAGGCCCACAATCAAGAACACTGTTTAAATATTATGCTAATTCACTTAAAAAGTTAGTTAGTCAAACAAGTTTTGCATCAACATGCATTTTTCAACAATAGGAAGTATGTAGCTCTAGTATCTGGCATTATTGACTGACAGTAATACTCAATTATTTACCAGAAAAATGGGATATGGCAAAAATGTGAGCCAAAATTAGGAGTGTTATGCAAAATCTGGGGCTTTTGAGAGGTATACTCCTACTAAATCCCAACATACCAAAATCAGAGGTTTAAATATGGCATTTTTAAGCATACTCTGTTTTAATAACAAATAGACTCAGTTGGAAGCCTGGTTAGATATTCATAGTTGAAACATATTAACCATCACAGAGTCTTGTCTGAAAGACAGTAGTTAGATTCCCATGACATTTAGCACAATTACCACATTTATATAAATCATTGTCCATGTTAAAAGATTGGCATGGTTTGTTTCCTCTAGTTAGTAAGCACTCTAGTATACCCCATAAACATCTGGATAAAAGTTATAATATATTATACCATGACCCCCCCCAAAACGTGCACGCTGATTGGCCAGCGTGCCCGTTGTAAATCGAGTTATACTAATGGAAAAAGGTCCGGTCGCCCGGACTTTTTTCCATTAGTATAACTCGCTTTAAAACACTGTCTCGCTATGTTAAATGGGTTTAACATAGCGAGACAGCTTTAAAATAAGCAACGGAGATCTCCGTTGCTTATTTTAAAGCTGTCTCATATGTTAAACCCATTTAACATAGTGAGACAGTGTTTAAAAGCAACGGAGAAAGCAAGATCTCCGTTGCTTTTTTAGTGTTCGCTATGTTAAGCGAGTTTAACATGGCGAGACAGTTTTAAAATAAGCAACGGACATCTCCGTTGCTTATTTTAAAACTGTCTCGCTATGTTAAACTCATTTAACATAGCGAGACACTAAAAAAAAAGCAACGGAGATCTTGCTTTCTCCGTTGCTGCCACAGCTCTGATGTACTGCGCAGGCGCGCAGTACATCAGAACTGCCGCGGATGCCAGACATCTGCGGAAGGGCAGTAAACAGGCATTATACTATGCCATTATTTAAGAAAAGTAATAGTTTCTTTTCTTAAATAATGTCATGGTATAATAGCAATAACCCACTTCTGGGTGTGGGTAATGCTAAATTACCACGGTTGGCTTTGTTTGGTCCTCGGGCCTCGGGACCAAACCACGCCAACCGTGGGTAAATTTAGCATTACCCACACCCAGGCGTGGGTTATTGCTATAAAAGACAATATCCCCAACTGAACTAGTACTGAGATCCAGCCTGGCAAAAAGAAAAAGATATTTATCACCATTGCCTGTATTTCCCACTATACTCATATGTTCTTTATCTTGAACACTAACTATACTTTAAATATCCAATAACCACAAATACAGTCTACTTGGAGATATAAATTTAAACTAGAAAAGTCAAAATAAACATGGTTCAACAGATTCTTAGCTTTAAATAATCCCTCTCAAGGTGTAAAGAATGACACCAGAACCAACACCCTTACAGACAGTTGCATCTTATTAGAGTTATTCAGTATAAGCCTTCCAGGCAAAATGTATACTATAGCTATATACAACACCCAAGCATGATTGACTACAGCTCTATTTTGTTCTTACTACCTGCTCATCAAAATAAAGGAAATTAAAACCAGGGATAACAGTCACATGAAGTATAGCTAAAGAAAACCAAGCTGTATGATATACTGCACTCACTTTAAATCATTAACTGGTAGCCAGTGTCAAACAACCACTCCCTTAACCTTTATAATATACCCTCCCTCATAAAAGAGCAATCCTGTCATCCACAGAAAATGTTTCTTCAAAAGATATTCTCTAACAAGTGATCTAAGAAATGAGATTAAGGCCTCTATGACCTGTAACTTATTCATAGTGGTGAGAGAACTGTACTTTGATACAGGTTTTGTGTCTCAAAAATCCATTGGCTGACCTATTGGTTATTTTTTGATTGAATTCCTTTCAAGCTCATTTCTTATAACTTGCGCTGAGCTGCTCCCACTCAGGGTCTTTTATCAAAACTCTGAGAAGTATGGAATGACCTGAAGTGGGAAATACAAGTTGCACTGATCTTGGCATCCTCCAGGCATTCCAAACAGTGTTTTTCATCAAAAAAAGAAGAAAAAAAAGATGGTTGACACAGGACTCACTCTGTAGTGAGCTGTCTGCATAAGAGCTTTTTTTTCTGCAAGAAGCCTGCAAAATCTCAACAACATTAGTAATCAGCATTGAAGATGTATTTAACCTATGCTGGGTAGCCAGATCATGATCAAATGAAGCCCTAGGCAGGGTAATGGTTCAGCCGCCCCCCACACAGCAGCCCCCCAGCCATTCCAGTGTCCCTTTAGTTGGTTTTATCTCCGCAGTTATAAACACTGTTCAAAGCTGTCAGTGTGTATAATATTTTCTTCTTTACTTCTGCAATGATTAGAGATATTTAAACCTTTTATTTCAAATTTTATAGCACAAATGCTGGTAACCATTTGTTAAACAAAATAATACAGTCTCACAAAGAAAACAGACTTAACATGAACAGTAAGCTTCTCTGTCATTGAACCTCACATTAATTGAAACGGCATTGAAATTCACATTGAAAGAAAATCCATCTGGCCAGTGGCTGATTAAGGTCACCTTAGGACTGTTTTCAAACCATAGGCCCCTTGCACACATTTTAGGACTATGCATATATGCATGTGTTCATTGATGCATCTTCCTGATTGTATTAAATTATATTACTTGTTAGAGTGTTTTAAATGTGCAGTTTTAAACATTTTTCCAGTAAGCAATGAAATAAAATGTATGAACCAATGCTGATAGAACTACCCATTTCAGAACATTTCAGCCATAAAAGGCCACTCAAACTTCTGTCATTACAAGCCACCAATATCAGTCAATATACGCAATCTCTGCAGAAGTAAAAGTCACCCTGACTTAATTGAACCTATGAAGGAATATCTGAAGGTGATACTGTTCAATGCTAGGTGTCTTTACAATGAACTCCACTCCCTGCAACCTTCCTCTCCTTGCAGAGTATAGACATCTGTGTAGTAACACAGACATGGTTTAAAGTCAGAGAAGAGTACCCCAGCAATACAAGATTATAATGCCTTTCATACCTCTAGACCAGCTACTGTACAGGAGTCAACTAAAGATGGAGGAGTCTTAGTTTATTAAAATCAACTTCACATCCAGACTAGTTAAAGTGCATGACACACTGTAATGCACACATGTGCAACTCATCATAAACAGGGTTTCATACCATATCCTTGCAACATATAGGTCTCCCTCCATGTCCCAGGAAACCCATACTACCTATCTCAATGTACTAGAGTCCCTTACTGTTTAACCCAATATGATATTCATGGGGGATTTCAACTACCCCTCTATAGATCAGGAATCCTACCCCACTTGTAATGCACAAGCCCAGCAATTCCTAAACTTTGTTAATACTAACATCCTGGAATGGTTGGTCCATTCTCCTACCAGGGATTCAAACATACTTGAGCTTGAACTCACGAACATGAGGGGGCATGTTCCTCACCCAATGTAATGTCTTTGCTCATCACATCTGATTATAAGGCAGTTTTGTTTAAAATAAAAATTAAATTTGGAGATCTAGTGAAACAAAAAAACTTTAGGAACTATTCCAAGGCAAACCTTTCTCTACTAAGTGACACCATAGCTAAATTCTAAGCACCTCTAAACCCAGTAAAAACCATACCTACAAAAATCTCTGTACAGCCATATTGATAGTTGTATAGAGTGGGTTGTGCCCACTTGTATTAAGGATAAGAGAAACTCAAAAGACAAGCCACCCTGGTGGAATCACAGCATCAATCGGTTATACAACAAAAGAAAACAATCTTGGCCAAGAGTGGAAGAACAAAGCAGTACATACTAAAAGCCCCCTGACCAATCTAAACAGGCAGCTAAAAGGATTAGTTAATACGTCAAAGGCTACATTTGAAGAAGAAAAAAAAAGCCTCTCAGGCAAAGGACAACCTCAAAGCTTTCTACAGCTATGTCTGTAACCTCAGGGGATATACACAACCATATACAGAACTTGTTGTGAATTACATCACCCACACTGAACAGAAGGCCATTGCCAATGTTTTGGCTAACAGGTTCAGCTCAAATTTCTCCCCCAACTCCCCCTGAAACTCCAAAGCAAATACCATATTTACAATCCCCCAATCATTACTACGGAACAGATCATCAATGTACTTTCCAAGGGCAAAAACACTACATCGATGGGCCCTGATAACATCCTGGGATGCTTACTAAATAGCATGAAACAAGACCTCTCTGGTGCACTTGAATCACTTTTCAGATGGAGCATACATTCAGGTTTTGTGCCCAAGGAATGGAAGATGGCTACAGTCATTCCCCTGCACAAAGAAGGTCCAACCACTGATCCTGGTAAATTACAGGCCCATAAGTCTGACCAACCTCATATGTAAGGCCATGGAAAGAATAATTATGTACATGATAAATTAGGACATAGGTAACCTGCAAATGCTGGACCCATCACAGTTCAGTTGTGTTAAAGGAGGATCATGCCTGTTGAATCTGCTGGACTTTTTTGAGAGGGACACCAAAGCAAGGGATGAAGGCAAAACTGTGCACACAGCTTGCCTCAACCTGGCCAAGGCTTTTGATACATTCAAGCATTATAGAGAGGCTCACTAATTTAGGTATAAACCCTTTTATCACCCATTGGATAGCCAGCTGGCTCACTGATAGGACCTAGGAGGTCAAAATAGGTGAGACCACCTCCACCAAGAGGCAGGTCATTACAGCAGTAACCCAGGCTCAGTACTGGGCCCACTGCTTTTTTTCCATCTATTTCTGTGAAGTGGAAGCAAATGTTGAAGGTTTATGACTGACTGAGTTTGCAGATAATTGCAAGCTGGGAGCTATTATCAGTTCCTCTACAAACACTAGCGTTCTTCAAGAAGGCCTATCTCTAACTAACAAATGATGCCAAATCCATGGTCTTAAACTCAGGGCTAAGAAATGCATGATTGTTCCTTGCTAATCACCACATTGATAATATGCCCCTAAGAGTCATCCCAGTAGTCAGGGATCTAAGTTTGCAAGCAGACAGTAGCCTTACCTTTGACCACCTTATGGTGATTAAATCCTTTTACATTGTGCAACGTATAAGTAAGAGTATGGCATCTAGATCCAAAAGGGTCATTATCCCACTGTGCTCTGCACTTATCAAGCCAATCATAGAGTACAGTGCTTTCTTTGGCGGTATGTACCAGGCATATGCAGCAACTAGAGTGACCTCAGGGGTACCTTACAAAAAGAATACAAGGCATAACAAACCTGCCTTATGCAGAGTGCCTTTTAGCCCTTTCACTGTACTCATTCTCCTACAGATTGCTGAGGGATGATCAGATCCTAATTTACAAGGCATCCTAAAAACCCCACACTAATGAATCTCCTGCATATTCATAAGTCAAACGGTATCAGAAATACAAGGTCTAGGGACATGAATTTAGTCTGTGACTTAAAACACAACATGCTGGAGAGACAGGTATGTGTCCCAGAGATTGCCTCTCCTGTGGAACAGGCTTCCCATCTATGTGGAGCTGAGTTTGTCTATTACCCAGTTAAGGGCAACCTAGACCAGTGGATGGTGATGTGGAAATTTACACCAAGCCTGGCACCCATGTCCCTTATGGACAGAGGTAGATTATAAAATGCCTGTCCATCATTGCCCTGTTTGGATACAGGATATTATTATTTTGGGAAAACTTGGCTAAGCTTAGAAAGGACCCCCTGGGTCATTAGCCTAGTAACAATCTAGGAATCTGAATAATTCCACATTAAAGAGATGCATAACTGATAACCGGTTGGCAAGCAACTTTACATTTCATGGTGTCATACAAATTCAGAACCTGATGCCCTTGAACATTAAATTGCCCATGTTACATTAAAAAAATGATAAGTTTGTAATACTGCAATAGGGAAAAGTTGTCAAACTGACAAAAATTCCATAGTTACTAGGCATCCCATCCAGTGGAGGACACACTCAGAAGTGCAGCACCCTCATCCACCATTGAAGGGCACTGCAGTAGCAGTACTAAATCTACATGGTGTGGAAGTAGAACCCACAGTTTTCTACCCCGACTTAAGTATGCTGCCTTTTGTGTTACTAACACTGCTTTCAGTTTTACAGCATCAGTACTGATGACTGCCATTCCGCGGTGGTAAAGCGGTAGCATTGTTGTCTCACAGCAAGAGGTTCTCCTGCTAGATTCTCGTCAGGAGTGCCTTTTGTGTGGAATCTGCATGTCCTCCCTGCAGTCGAGTGGTCTCTGAAAGACATGCATGAATGGGCGTGCCTTCACTGAAGTTTGGGCATTGGGCTGGCAACTTGGCACCATAAAAATCTACTGCCAATCATTAGCAGACTGGAGGTCCACTATGGCGACCCCTAACCGGGAAAAGCCGAAAAGACAAAGAAGAAGAAGTACTGATGACTGCCATTGTCTCACTAAAGAAAACAGATACACATTGAAAACAGAGTTAGCATGAACAACAGTAAACTTCTCTTCTCTTGAAACTCAACATTTCTTGAAAATGCACTAAAACACAACATTCATTAAAAATGCATTGTTTACCCCAGTACCCACCAATGCAAGGGCCCTGGTTATGTGCCACTAATCTCTAAATATGCTACTTCTTTTTATTTTATCATATGGACAGATTATTCCCTTTTCCCAAGGAGGAGAAATTTGGAGAATTGAATTATAAAAAAACTGAAAATTTCTGTTTTTACAAGTGAAGGGTGTCAATTTAGTTAGGTCTAAATAAAATGTTTGAAATGAAACCATGTCGCAATTCTAGGTACTACTTGATATTATTTTTTTTAACTCTAATCATTCCTTGTCTTAGAAATGGGGTCCATTCTTGTAGTACTAGAAACCCAAAACATTTGGTGGTATTAAAAGGGGGGATTCAAAGCTCAATATAATGGTATAGCAGAAAGAAGGCTCTGCCATGTAGTGCAACATTGATCTCACTGGAGAAAGACACATGAAGATGTGGCTGTCTGGGGTCACAGCTAATGAAATTATCCACATGCACTACCCAAGAACTTTTCACTCAGATTAGAATAACATTGTACTGGGATTCAAAGACAAGGGCCTACTATGCTTTTGGGGAATGAAGAAATAGAAATGTGCACTGACTTACACCCACTGATGTTTACGGCAAGGGTGAGGCTGTTGACACTGAAGCAGGTAAGTATTTAAGTACTGCAAAGCTTTGTGTGTGTGTGTGTGTGTGTGTGTGTGTGTGTGTGTGTGTGTGTGTGTGTGTGTGTGTGTGTGTAGTAGTAGTAGCAGAAGTAGTAGTAGTAGAAACACATTTAGGGTTGTCCTGCTGTGTGTGTGTGTGTGTGTGTGTGTGTGTGTGTGTGTGTGTGTGTGTGTGTGTGTGTGTGTGTGCACGTGTGTGTGCGTGTGTGTGCACGCGTGTGCGTGTGTGTGTGTGTGTGTGTGTGTGTGTGTGTGTGTGTGTGTATGTGTGTGGGTGGGTGTGGGTGGGTGTGTATCTGCGTATGTATGCATGTGTGTGTGCAAGCGTGTGTGTGTTTGTTAGTGTAGGAGCATGTTAGGGGCAGTCTTGGAGTGTGTGCACATATGTCTGTGTTTGTACATGCATGTGCAACATGCTTGCATGGGTTAATACAGGGAGAACTATTATGGTTATTTCTACCTGCACTAGATTCAATTCAGGGACATGTTATAGAACGGCTAATGAACTTTTGCTCTGTGCAGCTGTTTTATGTCTCTGATACACTTTTTATCACAACAATGCTACTAGATCTTCCCAGCAAAGTCCTGATAGCACCATAATGATAATGACTTTGATTACCCCCTTATATATAATATTTTAAGTTAACTTCATAGGTGCCTGCCCAGTTCACCTAGGATCTATTTTTCAGTCATGTTTGACAGGTGTGGTCAAGTTTGATTTTCTTAAACAGGTATCGCTTACATAAACCACATACAAAACTGATATAGACTTTCCATTTGAATATAGAAATATTATTTTAAATGAATATTAATGTTTTGTATATTTTAATATTTTTAATATTATATATATAGTATTTCAAATAAAAAATACTTTCTGTACCATAACAATTGAATTGTAGAAAGGGATTGTGTCTGTGTAACCCCTTGGGTGTGTGTTCTACTACAAAAGGCCAAGCATCTACTTCTTTTCTTAGTTTTAAAGCTTGATAAATGATTGAATGAGTAGACACAAATTTAAACCAGGATTATCAGGTACACTCCTCTTCAGTTTTGAGTGGATACAATAAAGGGTGGTAAAAACCTTTATGCGCGTCTACTTAAAGGTGCATATTGGTACGCATATTATGTTTCCTGCAATCACTTGCAGAGATGTATCTGGGTGTTGTGGCACCCAGTGCAACTTCCTAATCTGGCACTCCCCTTCCTCAACTCTACACTGATGTTCAAAAACAAAGTCTTCTAATGTCAGGGGAAAAGTTGTTTCTAAATACCAGTGGCTTTCTACTTTCCAAATACCACACATAGATCACTGAAGCAACAGAGTTTCAACTCTCACTGCAAATGCAATAAGCTTCTCCACTACATAACCTAGAAAAGAAATGATCAGGTTGAAAGGTTTTTAAATGTGTAGATCATTGACAGTGGGCATGTCTTCTCTTCACCTGCAGGCAAAAGAATGGCTAAGTAGTTTTCATCACAAGAGTTCTAATAACAAGAGAAAGAGCAGTATATAATAAAGGGAAGGTTTTATTAAACTGGTGTATCTGTATGAACAGGTGCAACAGACCTGTGTAACAAAAAATAAAAAAGCAGTGCTCACTGGTAAAGTGTAACAGCAGAGGTTTTACGTAAAAGTGTGAGAAGAATAGTTGGTGAATAGCAATATAAATGCTCATAGACCTTCTAGCTGAAATTTGTGAGCCCTGCTTCTTCCCGATGTTCATGCCACGCTGTTGCCTTTTTATTGGCTGAAGAACTGCAGTACAGTATTCAGCACTGGCTTTCCAAAGCACCATCAGCATGCACAGAGTTGCATATTCACCAGTTTTATAATCCCTCTCAGCTACATGCTGTAGCTGTAACTAACCATGGCTGGGTAACAAAGGGTTTATATAGATTATATGGGGGCACTATTACTTACATTTGCTGTGAAGGAAAGCACCTGGGTAAACATTGTTATTGCTAACTAAATGATCAGCATCTTTGAGCAATTAAAAATGCAAACAAAAGATAATTTCGGAATTTCAAGTGATTATTACCTTTTTTATAAGATTCCATCTGAAAAACTATCAACAGTTATAAAGACAAAATGTTTAAGGACACTGATGCACTGATGATGGCAGCAGTCTGGAAAAAAAGTTCCAGTAAAACACGGATCCCAAGGAGTTCATTAGGACTAAAGACTGTGGGGAAAAGAAAGGGGGAATAGATGTGACCTCTAAATGCTTTAAAGAGCACAAAGTGCAATGGTAAATCTGTTTCATTGCAAATAATACAAGATCCTGTGCTGTGCTATGCTGTGCTGAGTGGCTTATACTGCCATTTTAAGGGAACACAAGGGCTGGGATTCAGAGATACACAATAGTTCTGCACAGTACTAATAGTCAAGGAATTTATTGTAAGAGGTGGCTTCCAAGAAAAAAGACATATGGCCAGATTCATGCATGGCTAATTTCTGCACTGTTATAGTGTATGCATTGCACTGCACCAAACACACAATAGGGTGCCATTTTGTATACATTAAATTAATGTTTTCCTACATTGCATGTATGTGGTTCTGTGTGGGCAGTTTTACTAAAAGGTGTGTGAGTCTGCATGAATACACACAAGCCCTGTGCTAGCACTCTGTGTGGGTGTGGACAGATCAATTACTGATGAAGCAGTGGAAGTACCTCCATTATGGGACTTGGATCTGGCACGGCAACATCAGCTAATATCAGTGGATGTTTTGGCTTTATGGACACATCAGTGCCAGCACTCCCCAGCAGATGTTCCATCACAGACAATGCCTGATCCAGTGTGTTAATCATCCTGAGTCATCCACATGGTTGAAGCAGTCATGCAATTGAAAATGATAACACATACTAACTTGGAAAGCACAGCAAGAGCTGGCAAATGTGTTCTGTACCAGCAGTCAATATTTAATATCGAGTCAATATCAACATTGCATATTGAAATGCATTCAAAATATGAACATGTAAGCAGGTTGTAAAGAGCTCAAACATAACATATGAAACAGTACAATAATTTATAGAACAATCTCCTCCAAATAACTAGTAGCAATGGTCTGTCCGCATCCAGTCAATCTCCCATCCTACTTCCATAGCTTCACCATTACCTTTATATAGTATAGATTTAGGCCTGTGACCAGTGTGAAGATGCAAATGAGGTGCAAAATCAGTAGCATTCCTGACTACTAAAAAATCACTTGATGTAGGGGATATAAACATAGTGTAAGTAGCTACACAATTGCATGTCCACACCTTAGGACTGCAGGAGGTGCAATGACAATTGTTAGTTGTAAAGTGCTTGCAAGTGTTATTGATCGCTGTGACTACAAAAGCAAGCAATAGTGAAGTGATTCTTCTCTCTAAAGTGTGCATATCATGCAGAGTTGACTTAAAAAGTGTAATAACCTTAAGAGTCATGAAAACAAACTTAACAACATGGATATCCTTGTACTAAAAGCACACTGTCCATCCTCTCCTTACAGTCTGTCTGAAATGCTGATCAGCAGTTTTACACACTGAAACAAAGATGCAAAGAAATGGCCATGACATTGCTTTTCTGTAGTTGAGAGGCAGGGAAGATGCTCAGAAAATAAAGAGAAGAAATAGCTGTCAGTGTCTGGCAACCTGACATTAAAATTTTGTGGACTATCATTAACGGAAAGTATTGGTCACTATCACATTGATCTAGATATGTTGAAGTAAATGAGAACAGAGCATTGTTCTCATCCTGTGTTGGTGGCAAAGGGGGATAAGAAGCACAAATGAGTATGTGTTCTATTGCACTGAGTTGAGGGTTCAGTTCCACACAGTGTGCTGTCTGACACAGTTAATGCATATTTTCTGAGTGGACAATCAGACGGTACCACACACAGATCTAGGAAACTTCACAGTCATGCGGTTTCATTATTATTCCCTTATATCTGCCACTCAGGCCTGCTCCGCCAAAATGCACACACATGAGGAATGCAAAAAAAGAAAGCACATTAAACAAGTGTCCACTACCCAAGGGTGAAACTGAGAAATTTAATTTGTCTTGGCATCAGAAGTGCACTTCAAAGTGACACAGGTGCACTTTTCTAGAGGCTGTAAGGTTTGAAGCCACATTGCAATGTTTTCAGCAGATGTGGAAATGCAGCTTGTGTTGTGTAGAATATAAATTGTTATATATTTTGTCTGTGTAATTTCAGCACTATTTAGAAGAGCACAAACAGGCTCAAAGTTGAAAGAAAGTGTGAACAATTTTATTTCAAATATCTTCATTAGCAGTCTTGTCACTGCCTAGCGGTATTACTAAAAAGTGAATGGTATGCACATGTAGCATACCTGTTTCTGTTGCAGAAGCTGTAAATGCAGTAACTTTGGCCCTTTAACAGAGTTTGCCTGGGGTTCAAATCAATGAAGTGTCAAGGGAATGTGGAAAATAATACTCCAGATTTATGACTTATTTTCATCAGAACTACATCTATTTTTTTTCTGTTTCCTTGCCTTGTGCACTGGCTCACTGCTGAGCTGTGCACAGTCAAGATTACCTGCTTAAGGAAAAAGGTGAAATATTTGATGTGAGTAGGCTCCTGTAGCACAAACAGGCTTAGTGGCAATGCATGGAAATCAGCGGTCTAGACAGTACTGAGAGGAGAACATTCACCTGCTATGTAACTGTCTTTATGGTATAAGGTTTGAATGCACTGACTTTAGAGACAGAACACAGGTGATCCTGTGCTCAAATCTGGAAAACACTTATTTTTACAATGCATAACAGAATGCAATTTCTAACAACACTTTGATTAGGAAGGTAACACTACATGCAAATGGCTATCATAATTATGTTTATTGCAATACATGTCTCATTAATGCTTTGAAAAATTAATTTTTCTAAGTAGCATATCTCATTACTGATTTAGTTATGAAACACAGTTGAATGTGTGTGCAATTGTTTAAGCAGGATCATTTTGATAATGGATTAAAAATACACTTGCATATCTATGATGTGCAGAATGTTAAAACCATCTTTTCTCCTCCCTTAGCCCAACTCTGTGTTTAAGGATAGCATGTGTAATGCAGTATGTATGTATCAACCCCAGCCTGTAATAATCAGCTCATGAAAGTCTATCCATCTGACATATATTTACAAGCATCAATACTGCCTTTTTCATGGGAATGTATTTCATACAACTTCCTGAAGTCACACACATACAGACCCATTTGAAGTATATCTCCATTCATATTGAATTCAGTTTATCTGTAATGAATGTGGTTGAACGTGAGTTCTCCTGTAGCACTGACAAATAATTACCTTCATTGAAATTATACTTCTTCCCTAGGTTTAATTCTCCATTGGTCAACTAACTTTTTAGAGTGTGTAATTCCCGAAAGTTATTTGCCTAGTCTTCCTATTTAATCTCCAAAACACCATGAATAATAAATTAAGCCATTGAGGCTTCCAGTGTTGACCATCTGAAAAGGTGTGAATATGTTGAGCATCACACATGGCAAATCTCACTGCTATGTTTCACCCCTTCATTGCTGTTTGATAAAATACTTTCCTGTTTGTTTGCAGATGCCTCTCTGCTTACCATCATGCAAATGCAGTTGCCATGACTGTGTGTGCTTGCTCAATAACTGTTAAATGTGTTTGGAATTTGGCACCAATTCAAACTTAGAGTTGCTGTTTGAGTCAAGCATGGCTGGTGCAGGATGTAATGGTGCTGAATTTAGAGCACAGAGCTGGGGTTAAGGAGTCCAGTATATTTGTGGCACTCCTTGTGAAGTGCTATAACAGTAGGCTGCTGCATGGGAACTATACTTGGTCTCAGTATAAGGCTGAGGCTTAGAACACAATAGCCAAGGCTATTTCCCATACAACTGGCACCCCATGCACTGTAGAGAATTGTCTTCACCACTATAGTGTCATGAAATGGCACAAGAAGGACCTAGGACAATTGAAGGATGAGATTAGGACTGCTGACATCCCCCAGTTGTGTAAGTATACTGCCCCATCAGTATTAAATGCCATAGAATGCTGGGTACAGCCAAGGCTGTTATTCAGTATGCTTTCATGTCTCTTCTTATCTGTTGTACAGCTGCTGAGGACATTGTAGTGAACCATGAGGTGTACCAAAAGAAGTTGAATCACCTCATAGAGGCATGGGGGTACATATGCATCAGGTCCTACTGTAACCCTAATACATATTGTAATTGACTGCAATATGTCAGTACTGAAATAGTTATATCTCTGATATCATAGTGCAGTTGATTAATGGTACAACAAATTAAGAACTTCCCATCATACCTGGATGTGGCAAAGGTGTATAGACTGGATAAAAATAACTGTTTCTTTTCTGAAATGATATAGTCGTGTGATATGCTGTGGATATAATTCTGTCTCATTGTTGTCTCATCCTACCTCC
The DNA here is from genome assembly GCF_019279795.1 of Protopterus annectens. NCBI lineage: Eukaryota > Metazoa > Chordata > Ceratodontiformes > Protopteridae > Protopterus > Protopterus annectens. The sequence continues at coordinate 1,900,255,567 of NC_056739.1, read as the reverse complement.
TTCTCTCTCATTATTCTTTGGGGGAGGTATTATATATGGCTTAAAAATGTTCTGTTGTCGTATATTTCTTTTTACAAAAACTGATATACAGGACCGAGAGGTAAACCAACCACTGTGGATCAGACCGCCATCTTTCCACAGGTTGCAGTATTGACACCCAGCACTTCAGGATCCCAAGCTGTCAGCACTGTCTCCACAACCCCTGCCCTACCTGCTCCATCTGCATCTAGTAGTTCTGCCCCAGCAGTGGTGCACTAGTACCTTCCAGAAGTACTATTAGTGGAATTGGTGATTTTGTGACCCACCAAGAGCTGACAAGGCTGGTGGAAGACATAAGGGAAAGGGCTTTGGTGCCCAAATAGGCCGTGTAAACAAGGTGCTTCATTGCATTGCCAAGTTGATGCCGCATCAAGCAGTGTCACAGGAAACTGGGACTGGAGACAGTAATGGCAGTTCTGAGGATTTAGTAAACCACTGTACTCTACTCATGTCTTCATTAGGTTTTGCCTGTCCTACAGCTTCTTGATGCCCAGAGCTGTCGCTTACTGATATAGAACATGGCTGTTGAATAATGAGGACACACAATAAAGATGTGCATCAATGAGCCATAATATCACCCTTTCATAAATGTCTGCATGTCTGTATCTTCACCCCATCTCTCTCATCTCTTTGTACTGTTGACTGTTCTTTTTGCTGATGGATGTAAATTTTATGTTATATTATGGCATTTTCAGTCTGCCATTACTTTCTGAGGGATAAAACCTACATCTTCCATTGACAAAATAGATTATAACTTTCCCTTCAAAGTTGTGATTTTGACATGTGTGAAGTAGAATTTCCTTGGTGGGGTACAGAGACCATGATCAAGTCTATAAACTTAATTTTTCATCTTGGCAACAGCTTGAATCCAACATTAGGTGAAACTCCTACTGCCTGTTTTTATAACTGCCTTTCCTGAGAATGAGTTGCCTATGTATCTGTCGATGTCTCTTCTGTGTGATTCATGGATTAGTACTAAGCTAACTGCTCTTGCGAGCCATTTTAAGCTTAGCCAATTACCCCTTGTGAGACTTGAACCTTGCACCTTGTATTTGTAAGGCAAACACCTTAACCATTAGGCCACCCTCCCAACAGTTATAGTTCTCAGCATTTCCATGAGATCTAACAATGTGCACCTGAACTTTATCATGCCAAATGGCATTTCAGATGTTATATCGAAATGTTGTGAATCTTTGCCTTACACCACATTGTACACCCAATTAACTTGTGATTTCCTTTGAAGCATGTCCCATCTGTAGTAGATATAAAAGATTATTTCAGTAGCTATTACTCATACAATTTGGCCAGACAACTTATAATAGTCATTGCTAGGTATTCTTAAAGTCATGATAAAAAGTTATTACAATAATCACATTCTGGCTCTCTTTGTAAAATGATCTGCATACTGAAATCTAACCCTGCTTCAGTTCTTTCATTTAGCTTAGTCAGCTTTTACCTTGTGCCATGGAGAAAGCTAAGCTGACACAGTAATCTAGAGAAGGCTAAGTTGACAGGTGGATTTTCTCTACTAGGTACTGTCCAGAGTGCTGATGGCTGGCCATGCATCGCCGCTAAGCCTGTTTGCACTAGAGAAGGCAAACCAAATTAAGGTTTTTCACTTTTTCCTTCAGCAGTAAGTACAAATAGGGGAGGCAAGTGCAACACTTGATTTTTGAAATGAGCTTTGGCGATAACAATGAAAGGTGTAGTACAACATGTGGAGCATATGTATGCAGCATGTTCAAATAAAACAGATCTGTTGCACATGTAATAGGAATCACAATATTTGCTGTTTATTTGTGCAAAGGTTGGAGGGAGCACCAGTGAACACCACTAAACAGTGGTACATCACAGTTCCAGTTTAAAACATCAGAGTATAATCAAACATGTGCTAATACTTTGCCGACCTGCACAAATGCGCTTCTCAGCATTGTGCATTAGGAAGACATTTGGAACAGAAATATGTATTGCTACTGAATTATATTAATCCATTACATGGAAACTGTTTAATGTAGTCATGTGAAATGCAGTGAACTATGTGCTTAACTGACCACTTAATTCTAGAAAGTTGGTTTTGCACTACAGCACTGACACTTGCAAATGATATACGGCCACATACTGCTTTGATGCACATAAATCATAATTTTTTTATTCCTCCTGCATTGTAATATAAAGTGTTGTTTGATACTGACAGTCCACATTGCCCATGCATGAGCACATACCATTGCTAAAGCCATTGCCATTCATTAAGGTTAACATCCCATTATCATAACCTGATGATCCATGAATGATTCATTGTCCATCCTGTCCTTCACAACTGTGTGTGTCTCATCTACACAAGACAGCTAGATACGTGTCAGTCTCAATTCTGCAATATACATTAATGAGATCGTAGCTGACATAAGTCAGCAGTAGGTAGGTATGTAGCAGTAGGTAGGTGTGTATGTCTACTGCATACTTTTCTAGCTAGTTTTACTGTGTGTGAGGTATTAACTGGAAATTGTCCACTTTTATTAAGCATCTGTTTGGGTTGTTTGTTCTGATCTCCTGCCAAGGAGTGTGTCATATAACTTGTTTGCAGTTAAAAGCTTTCTCTAGAGGCTCCTTTATCTTTTTGAAACTTTAATTTAAAGGCTCACTGCTGTGTTTCTGCTGTGAGAAACATTTCTGCAGTTTGTTTCCCACCCTCCCGCGCTATTCATATCCTGATATTATAGTTGGTGGCTTTGCAGTTGCCCACCCCTACTGTAAATTTGATCTTGGACACTCCTCCCAATCTAGTGTTATTACCTCATTCTACCTAATACAGGGAGAACATTTGAGAAGGCCAATCCACTTAGTTTCTGCTCCTCCTTCCTCTCTTTCCACTTAAAAAGAAAAAAAATGTCTATCTGTCAAATAATTTTCATCTGTTAAACACTGGCAAACACTGTTAACTTTGATTAATTTTTATTTATATTTAGATTTTATCAAATAATTACTAGAAAATGAAAGTTATGCTTTATTTAAGGTTTACAGTATTGGACACACGTTTTGGTACTCCGAAATATTTCAATGTTTTTACACTATTTCTCTAGATGTTTCTTTTATACTGTTTCTCCAGTGTCTTTACTAGTAATTATGTTATTATACAATTACATCATTAACCAATTAATTAATTCATTCATTTAATTACAACTATATAAAGGATGGCTTTTTAGTGAAGAATTTGTACTCTGAAGATGCCCTATAAGATTGTGGGTGAAAGCGCTTAGTACGGAGAATTGTTGTTGCATTATTGTATTTTTTATTTTAATTTCATTAAAAAGTGGAACCAACCAACCAGTTTTCTAATGGGTTATTGAATGACTTGTCAGCTTACTAGTTGTTCCAATATATATTTGATTTTGTGTTTTCGGTCTCTCAATATTCTGTTTTCATTCTGGTTGTTGGCAGTACTTTTTTAGTTTTTTAGTTTTATTTTTCATTCCGTGACATGTATTTGTAGCCATCCTGTTGGAAGTTATAGTATACGTGACATTTTTGGACACTACCACTGTTATTGGGTGTGTAATGGATCGTGGTATTTTGGAACACCTTGAATCCACTCAAAAACTTATCAAGGCTCTACATGACAGAATGCAGAAGAGCCCAGTCAATAAAGAGATTATTGTTTCCGATTCACAGGAGCAGATATACACTCTGCATTCTACTCCTAACACCAGTTTTCACAGACTGTCAGCTAGCAATCATTCTAGGAGTCCTATCAGAGGAGGAGTCAACACAGGAAGTGACATTCAAGTGGACGTACGCTCGAACTCCGTGCAGAACACTAGGGGCGGACAGAATGGAGGCATGTTAGATGCGGTAGCAGGAAACGAAACTCATTATACAGAACTAAAACAATTTTTAGCAGCTCCTATACTACGTGACTGACAGGAGCTGAAAGGCAGGGACATGGGAACTCTTAACATGCAATTTAAGGAGTTTGAACGCATGCAACGGACCTACAAGTCAATCCAAATGGACAACGCATTTCTTGAAAGATCCTTGGAATTTCGACAAGTACCTAAAGGATTACGTGTTTTCAAATTACCTTATGGTTTTAAAGAAGGTACTGTTTTATTTGATGAGTTAACTGATCTATTTGATAAAACTGGACTGGAACTTTTAAAGTTAGTTATACGTAACAACTACAAATTGACATCCTTAAATGAACAACTGTGTTTGTTAGATAAAAGTATTAAACAAGATTTGTTATATGAACACAACAAGTTTCACTTAGAAAATATTTTTAAAGATATGGACAAATTTGTTAACAAAAGGTTAGATATCAAGGATCACAAACTTAGTAGGGACACTTCTGATTATAAGAACAAGAAGGTTTACACTAATTTCAAAAAATATAGGAACATGAAACGTTACAATACTACTACTGAGGCTGGTTATGGTAGGGAAGTGAACAGAGCCCCTTTTAATGAGACAACGAATAGAGTTGAAAACATGTTTGAAGAGGAAGGTCAGGGTTTTTTTTTAGAAGAACCACCTCTCAGGAGATCAGAACGGATACAAGAGCGTTATGGCAGTCACAATTATCAGCAGAACAGAAATTACAACAAAACAGCAAAGAGAGCCAATTCTTGGCAGAGATAAGTCCATGCTTTTTATTAGATCAAACTGACAAAAATGTTTTTATTACATCAGACTATGCCCCTCAGTTGCCAGATATTAATTGTTCTAACACAACAATTTATGGACACCGAGCATTAGACTATGATACAGCAGCAATTTCCGGTAGTACTGACAGTGACAATTATTGTTCCATTGTTACAGAGGGGGGTTTTAGTATATACAACTTTACAGACAAAAAGTTTGACAAGGATTTTTTAGCTTTATTTAGAAGAGGTTTTACCTTTGTGCCTTCATTTAAATTAGATATAGGCAAACTACTAATTAATTTAAAACTATACACTAGAATTTTGAATTTAAAAATCTTTTTTTCAAACAGCATGAATCACACTTCTGATTCTGGTAACTTTACTTTAAAACACAGCAGCATATTTATACCCCCACAGAACTTCATGATTCACATTTTCGAAGCATTATGTGAAAGCCAGATTAGGAGACTACTAACTAAAAAAACCTACATGATGCAAAACTTGACTTCAGCGGAAGTATTTTGTCTGAGAAAATTAACTACATCAGGCAATTATAGAATCATGAAACCGGACAAAGGAGGGGGTGTAGTTATAATGACAAATACAGATTACTATAATAAGAGGACTAATATGTTGGATGACAGTAACACCTACGAAAAAGTAAGTAAAAGTGAAATGTATAGAGCATACACAAAAATTGATTGGTTGTTATACGAATATTTAATGGATGGCATTATTAATAAGGACGAGTTTTCTTATTTATCAGTTGAGTTTCCAGTAATTCCATCCATTTTCGGAATTCCTAAAATACATAAGAATCCACAGAACCCCCCCATTTCATCCTATTGTTTCAGCTAGAGGATCCAAGACAGAGGCCATTGGGGCATATATAGATTTTCATTGTAAGGAGACATTGAATAAACTACCACATGTGTTAAAGCATTCATGGCATTGCCTGGAATTAATAAGACAAAATAAGGAAAAAATAGGGCCTAATTTTTTTATGGCGACCATAGATGTAGTGAATTTATTCACAGTAATTCCACACACAGAAGGTTTGGAAATGTTTGAGGCCACCCTATTAAAATTTAGTGGGATGGAAGGACCGAAATGTAGATTCTTGACAGAACGGATGGAAATAGTTCTTGAAAACAATTTTTTATATATGAACGAATAATATTACAGACAAAAAACTGGTGTGGCCATGGGGGCAAGGTGTGCCCCAATATATGCAAACCTGGTTTTAACACACTGGGAGACAGAGTATGTTTTTACATCTGCGTTTTGGAATAAAATTGTTGTTTATTTAAGGTATTTGGATGATAAACTGATTGTTTGGAAGGGTAGTAAGGAAGAATTTGTTCAATTTGTAGAATATTTAGGTAAGACATCTAGTTTTCTTAAATTTACCAATCAAAAATACAGCAATGATTGTGCATTTTTGGACATAGTTTTTTCATTCCAGAATAACAACATAGAATCTAATATATCTAGGAAAAAGACTTTCTCAAACTCTTTTTTACACTTTGACAGCTGTCATCCATATTACCAAAAGAAAAACTTAGTTAAGGGTCAGATGATGAGGCTGTCTAGAATTATTAGCAACGATGAAGCATTTAATTTGGAGATGGAAAAGCTATCTAAGATGTTTTTGGACAGGGGTTATCCAAATGACTTAGTTTTTAATGTTAAGAAAGAGATTAATGTTAAAAGACATTCATTATACAGACCCATTATTATATTTGGTGTCAGTAACACAATCGAAGATAAAAAAGCTAAGTCTAGACAGGACACCTTTATATTACCTTACAATGAAACATCTCCTGAAATTGCGAGCATTATTCATGAAATTTGGAATAGTGTTATTAGTAACAATGGAGAAGTATCGGAAGTGGTGGGCACATATCCTAAGATCACATATAGTAGAGGTAGAAATCTGAAAGATATTTTTGAAACTAGTACCAATAGTGACAATTTCAAAAGGTCAAGAATGAGTAAATGTGGAGCATGTCAGTTTTGCAAATACATTAACGATGGCCCTTACGTTGCTATAACGAATTTTGGAAAAACATCAGATGTCCGGGCCACGGTAATTGTAATTCAACTATGGTGGTTTATGTTGCTACTTGCTCCACATGTCAAGCTTTCTATGTTGGCAAAACAATTAGGAAGCTCAGAGTACGTATAGCAGAACATGTCAGAGATATTAAAAAACACAAAAATACCAGTGCCTTATACAATCATAGCATCAAATGTGCAAATTTTAAGAGAGTTCTATTCTTTATTATTGACAGAACCCCACACAATGTACAGAAGGGGGGTGATGAAAAAAGTCATTTTGGAAGCCAAGAAATGGCTTTGGCAACTTAGGCTTAATGCCTGTATGCTGCCAGGCATCAATAATTCTGTTTCTCTTTCTAGTGTACTTAAATTAAAATCATTTTATTTAAGTATGATTTAAACATTTTTAATATTATAAATTTTGATCTATGACCATTTTTTAACGATTGATTATTACTGGAAAAACATGTTATTGAAGAATGGACTTATACACATATATTTATATATTTGTTTATTTATTTATGTTATTATAAATAAATTAAACAAGTATAATTTATTCAATATATCACTGATGTAGATGGATTGTGGAAGTATTGCACACTACTTATTTCACAATTCACAATTCATAATTCATAATATATATTTAATAATTTATATTTTTAGTATATGTATATGAATTTTATATTTTAAATATGTGTACAATATGTGTAGAACCTGTGAGATCTATATCTTGTGAGATCAACAGCATTTTATAATTTCGGCTTTTATGTCTGCTGTTTTATGCTTTTATCTGTTAAACGTTTTTATCTGTCAAATAATTTTCATCTGTTAAACACTGGCAAACACTGTTAACTTTGATTAATTTTTATTTATATTTAGTGTTTATCAAACAATTACTAGAAAATGAAAGTTATGTTTTATTTAAGGTTTACAGTATTGGACACACGTTTTGGGACTCTGAAATATTTCAATGTTTTTACACTGTTTCTCTAGATGTTTCTTTTATACTGTTTCTCCAGTGCCTTTACTAGTAATTATGTTATTATACAATTACATCATTAACCAATTAATTAATTCATTCATTTAATTCCAACTATATAAAGGATGGCTTTTTAGTGAAGAATTTGTACTCAGTAGATGCCCTATACAATTGTGGGTGAAAGCGCTTAGTACGGAGAATTGTTGTTGCATTATTGTATTTTTTATTTTAATTTCATTAAAAAGTGGAACCAACCAACCAGTTTTCTAACGGGTTATTGAATGACTTGTCAGCTTACTAGTTGTTCCAATATATATTTGACTTTCCTGTAAGTAGTCTAGTCCAGATACAGATTTGCTGTATCCAGGACTATTTGTAAGCTTCTGAGCGACCAAGCCTTTCTGTGTTGGAGGGAAGCCTTCTAGCTTAATTCTGTTTTTAGAACTAGCCAGTTTTTTTGTTTCAGCACTCAAGTCTGTTTCTTCGATCTCAGCACTTGTTCAGAACTCATTATAAGCACTAAATAAGCTACAAATTGAGTTCAAAATGGCCACTGTTCTGTGAGCACTGCTATCACCTAGCTCTCTGATATACCCTGGATTAGAACAAACCCAGAAGGCAATGCAGAATTAATAACACATAAATAACTGTAGATATTTACTGCTAATAACATTCAGCAAACAAAAGAGGAAGAAAATGTGACAGATTCAGCTCAGAAACAGCAGGATTAACTAAGATTTCTGAATAACAGCTTAAGCCATGTGCTACTAAGGCCCTGCATCTGACTACAAGATTGATAAAAATACTATACAGCAAGATGTCAAAAGAGGAAAATAATATGGAAACAACAACAACTAAGACCAAATTCTCAGTACTAGCCTCACCTGAGAAAGACACAACTTCAAAAAGACAAAAGACAACTAAACAAACTGACAACTCTAAAACTACAAATAAATCCAAGACAGACTAGCCAGCTAATCTGGAAGACATAAAAAACTGCCTTATTACCTATCCAGCAAGCAATAAAAGACTTATCATTACAATTTAAAACCTTTGGTGACTCATTCAGCCAAATAATATCCAGAATGGAAAAATCTGAGTCCAAAATAATAGAAAATGAAATAAAAATAGACTCTATTTCTTAAAGAACTGATGCCCATGACAAAGAAATACAAAACTTACAAGCAAAAATAACAGACCTAGAAGCAAGATCTCGAAGGAACAATATCATCATCAGAGGAATACCTAAAACTGTACCTCATAACAATCTAATACCAACAATCAAGCAAATAATAAATTCCCTGCTAGAGGAACCTGAATAAATACAGCAAATAACAATAGAGAGAGCCCACAGAGCCCTGAGGGAAATGCAAACACCACTGAAACTAAGACCTGTCTATATTAAAATATTAAACTATCAAGATGTAAATAAAATCATACTGGCAGCAAAGAAAAAAGGCACACTCACCTGGAATAATAATAAAATCTCCTTTGCTCAAGACCTCCCAATATAAATAAGACAAACAAGACAACTACTATCTCCATATTGCAGGTTCCTAATAGAAAAAAAAATCAAATTCCAGATGAAATATCCAAATCAATTAATCTTATACATCAAAGAGGTTAAATACATGGCCACTAACCCAAAAGAGGCAAAAGATACATCCCTGGCTGTTTTCAAGCAAATTCCACCTTCAGAAATGAAATAAATCCACAAAAAACATTAAACGACCCCTGGGTGAAGAAACAACCCCATTCACGAGCACTCTAGCTGGGATCCAACTCTGAAAGCTTCCACTTGCTGTCTAGGCCTTTAAATCTATGATGTGAGCCATGAGGAACACAGGAAAAGGAAGTACAGCCTTGGTAGGAACCAAAAATTAACTGCTGTTTCCGATGCGTGAATATAGGAATTAAACATCTCCTGGGACCTCGGTCTGCAAAATTAGTCCCCCTATGATTTTGAGGGCTACGTTAAGAAGAACAGTCAGGCAACATGGATCTCAGCAAGCTCCAAAAGATTTTACTGCCTGAAAAATGAAAATTGATCTGCACCAGCTAAAAGAAGAAAGCTGCACCATATATGTCAACCAACCTGCAAGCAAAACCTTGAAGAAATAAGGTTCTGTTGAACTGAACCATTCACTAAAACAGTACACCCAGTACTGTGAAGGTGAATGAAAATCCAGCCTTAAATAATAGGCAAGAAATAAACTGTCAGAAACAGGCTAGCTCATTGATTATTATTATACTATAAATGTGTTAAAAGATCCTGGAGAGAAGTAATCTCAGGAAAATAGTAAAATAACCTAACAATCTTGGGATAATGTGAATATAGCCTTAATATGCTAACTATAGCAGAAGGACTGTTTGGCTAAGCTGTTTTATTTTTTTTTTCTCTATGTATATACTTCCTACCCCTGATAAATAGGTGCCAAGTATATATTTTATAACCCACACAGATTGATGTGGAAAAACATTACAGGCACCAAAGAAGGCCAAAATCTGAATAAATAAAGGGAGGAAAAAGAAGTCAAATGAAAGAAAAATCTAAAAAATGACAAGATTGATTGTTTAACAATATTACTGTTGTACATATATTGCTATAATTTACTGAGGAATGTATATTAATATGCTGTTTCAAAAAATACTATTAGAAAGAATTAGTCACAAGACAAAAACAATACATGCTGTACCTTAAATGCAATACCATAATTGTATAAATAGTATGTTGGAAGAGGCTAGGGACATTAAGTAGCAGTGTTTGTTGAGGGAACCAGTTTGTTCAGTTTTGTCTGCATTGTATATAGTAACACAGTGGGGATACTATGGGTTAAATCTATATCTAAAGAGAAAACACATTCCAGGATTAGACGTAAAGATAAACCATATAACAAACCTTCATCCTCCCACCCTGATTATTCCTGGTCCAGGGATATAGTGGGTAGGCACAGAGTAGGGACAGGGATAAATAGATGCTTTCCTAAACCATTACACAGTAACACATACAAAGATAACAAAATAAAACTAATATGCAAGACATATCTAAGGAATACACCTAACAAAAAAATGTGGGAAATAGAATCATGGAATGTTAAAGGGCTCCAAAACAAGAAAAAAAGAAAACTATTCTTACACCTTACTTTGAAAACCACAGCCAACTTCATACTAATACAAGAAACACACTTGACTGCAGAGCAATGGGCAGAAATTAGCAGAAAGAAATGGATAAGTCAAATCATAGCTTCAGAGGAGAAAAGAAACAGTGCTGGAGTGGCCAAAATAATGAAGAAACAATTTAAGGAAAAAATACTTAAAAACAAAGCTTACAAGGAGGGAAGATGGTGTTACGTAACATTTACTAGTCCTACAATACCAAAACCTGTAACGGTACTTAATGTTTACACACCCTGTAATAACCAACAACACTTTTTATGTCATTATAACCAACCTTAAACCAATTTAAAGATCACTATCTAGTGATTGGAGATGACTGGAACACATATCAAAACCCAAAAAAGGATAAATTTAATCTGACCAAATCACATAATAAACAAGCCACATTAGCCCTTAATGAACTCAAACAAGATTTCAAACTATATGACCCTTTTAAATATGGGAACAGTGCAGATAAAACAGGGAAATTCACATTCTATTCGCAATGCCACAAAATGTGGTCAAGGATAGTCTTCTTCTTAATCTCTGACATATTCATTAACATGGACCCAACAATAACTATACATACCAGGATCTTTTCAGATCACTCCAAAATCACACTGAACATTAGCTGGGACAAAAAATATATATTTAGAGAATAGGGGTCATAATTGGTCATTAAACCCTAATTTACTTTACAAAATCGATGTAATAAAAGAAACAAAAGCAGTACTAAAAATAGCTCTTACAAAATATCACTAACTCCCAAGTACCAACTGACATAGAATGGGCTGCAACCAAAGCACAAATTAGAGGACTGTTTATCAAAAAAGCAGCATACTATAAAAATATACAACTGAAAGAGGAGCATACACTCAAAGGGAAAATAGATCATCTTGAAAAAGAACTAATAAATAACCCCAAGAAGCAAACAGAAGCAGAACTTTTAAAACTTGAAAGGGATCTATACATGTTAGAAACTAGGAACCTATCTTTTTATGAAGCCAGAATGTTCGCCACTTATGCAGAAGAAGCTCAAATATCATCTAGAGCTCTGGCCAGAATTTTCTCCCAACGCAAAAATATCTTCAATATATCAGAAATAAACTACAGAGACAAAAACTACACAAAAATGAAGACATTATTAAAACATTTAAACAAATATACTCTCAAATATATGGAGCACAAATACTACAAACCTCAAAGGAAGATAGAAGTCTTTTTCTTCAAAAGCTGAAATTCCCTAAACTAAATTTAGACCAACAACAAAAAAAAAAAACTAACTGAACCAATATCCATCAGTGAAATTCTTACAACAATCAAACACGTAAAAGTGCATAAGGCTCTGGGTCAGGATGGTCTCACATCAGAATTTTACATAGCATTTTCACCATTGATAGCCAAACCACTATACCATACACTGAATTACATAATAAACTATAAAATAAATGATATCCACTTTAATGCCTCCAAAACCATCTTTATATTAAAAGAACACACAGACCCCAAAACCCCCGACAGCTACAGACCCATCTCCTTCTTAAATACAGATACTAAAATATTTACCTCTATACTTGCAAACAGAAAGAAAAATCTGATAGAGAAAATCATCTCCCCAGAACAATTTGGTTTTACACCACATAGACAGACAAGTGACAATACATTAACATTAGATACACTAATATCCTATGCTAACCGATACAATATCAACATCTACACAATGGTAATGGATACCCACAAGGCATTTGATAGGGTTAACCTAGAATTCTTTCTCCAAACACTACCCTACTTTAATATACCCAATAACTACATTCAGATCATCCAAACTCTCTATAGCAACCCATACACATCTCTCTATATAAATAAAACTTGGTCAAATAGGATTCTAGTAAAAAATGGAACAAGACAAGGATGCCCACTATCACCCTTCTTGTTTAACCTATGCCTAGAACCACTCTTTCTATACATTAAACAAAACACATACCACAATCCTCCATCAACACACAACTTCAAAATATACCTCACTGCATTTGTGGATGATCTGAACATATACTGCACTACACCAAATTCAGACATAAACAAAATAATAACTGCAATTGAATGTTTCTTGACTATGTCTAACTACAAACTAAACCTCAATAAAACTAATATTTCCCCCCTAAAAACACCCAAACTCGTCTCACTAATCATTGTGTCCAACTTATCTGATGAAGCGGTGTTATATACCACGAAAGCGCTCATAATAAACTTGTTTTCCTTCAAGATTCGGACTTTGGATTTTATCCGTAGCTAGAGGCTTCTTGATTTGTTTCATCTACACCCACGGCTGAGTGGCACTCAGCTCCTTCCATTATTTGGTTTTCGTTTTCAATACTCATTACAAGGTTTCTTGGGGTGTTTTGTTTCATTCTCTGGCATTGGAGTTATGGAAGGAGCATGTAAGGAAACAGAGTCGCTTGATGTTTCATCGGACTCTGTCCACACGCGATTAAAACACTTTTTGGAAAACGGCAACAATCCATTGTTTGGGACCGATGAATGCATTGAGGTTATTGACTCGGACTTTGATGCTCGTAATGAGCAGTTGGTAAGGAGCCTGAAAAGAGACATTGAGAATGACCTATATAAATTTAAGGGGTTAACAGCCCAACGGTTTCACATGGAAGCCTGTTTAAGTACTGGCATTATACCTCGAGCTCTCCGTATCTTAACAATGCCTACATACGGAGACAACTATCCTACATTATTGGCTAGGTGGCAACAGATAAACCTGTAGGCGAGCAAAGAATATATACAACTTCTTATTGATTTCTTTTGCCCCATTGAAAACGATTTGAAAGGCAGAATACTGGAAACCCAGAACAAACTGTTTGAGAACTGTGGGGCTGATGACACGGATTTGTTTATGCAGGAGCTCATGGATCGTATCTCAAGGTATGAGAAAAACCTTTTGAACAACAAACGGAAGAAATTAGCACGAGACTCTTTTGATTTTGCCAACAATCATGTGTTTGTTTGGCCAAGAAATACTTCCACTACTGATCGACCATCTCAAGTATCTAAAACTCACAGGATGAGATCAAACAATTTGACTCTGGGGCAACAGAGTCTTAGGGGCAATTTTGCTCCTAGAACTTCAAGAGAGGGTCCATCTACATTGCTGCCTCTCCCTGTCAATGTACCATCAGAATCTGTGCCAATAGATAGGCCTGTTTCTGGTGCAGTACCCTCTGAGGATGATGACCATAACTCGGACAGACTCCCAACCAATAATGTGACCTCACCCCATGAAGGAGGTTCGGTGTATACCACACCGAATGAGGGGACAGTTGCTTTACCTTCTGCCGTTACCAAAACCAGACAAGATTTGGCTACTACCTCCACATTATCAGGAGCAGTAAAAAGGAAAATAGAGCTGGATGCCCAATACATGACGGATTTTCCATTACCAATACGAGCAGGAAGGAAGCGCTCGTTGGATCTAGATACCAGTTGGGGGGCCAAGAAGAAAGACCCTCCACACCTACAACAACAGACAACACTACAAACATTCTGGTATCCCAGTCATTAGTATATAATATATCGAGACACTCTTTATCTTCTTCGGAAAAGACGGTACTTGATAAAGGTCTGTCCTTTATACCTAAAAGTATTATGGACATCAGTCAGGCATTGCTGTTAGTGCGATTATTTGCACGAAGAGTTGCATTAAAATTATTGTTTGCAAATGATGTTTCCACAGATTCCACCTTAGTATATGATAGCTTTAGACGAAGAAGTTCCTACACACCACATTTACAAGCCAATCTTGAGGTATATGTTAAAGCAGTTGAATCCCAAATATATGCTGATTTCAGCCATGGTTCCAACAAGAAGTTCAATAACTTGACAGAGAGTGAAAATAGTGCTATCATCAATCTTCGAAATAATAAGGACATAACGATACGGGCAACCGACAAGGGAGGTCCGGTTGTGGTGTTGGATAGTGAGTACTACAACTTAAAAATGATTCAACTTCTCAGTACTGACTCGTATGAAGTTATACAGCTTGAAGATATATTCACAATGCAATCTCGTGTCCTATGTGCACTCAAGGAGTGCAAAGATTTGTGTCTGATCAATGAAGACTTGTATCTATATTTTCAGGTAGATTTTCCTCTGATTCCCACCATCAGTGGGCTACCTAAGATTCACAAGAACCCATTAACACCAGATTTAAGACCTATTGTTTCCGGCTCGGGTTGGATAACGGAGCCAATTTCCATCTATTTAGATCATCAGTTGAAAGAATTCTTAGTGAGTTATGAATATGTGTTGCAGGACACTGAACAATTTCTGAGAAGTTTATATGTGGCAACTTGTAGTTATGAGATGACTGATACCACATTTTTTGTAACAATGGATGTAATCTCACTATTCACCTGCATTCCTAATGAACAAGGTATTGCTTATTTGCAATCCTTTCTGAAGAGAACTCATAATTGTCCTATACAAAAAGTTGATTTTCTTTGTTTTTTGGTAGAACTTGTTTTGGAGAGCAATGTATTTTTGTTCAACAACAACTGCTATAGACAAACGAATGGCGTGGCGATGGGCACAAGCTGTGCCAACAGCTATGCCAATTTGGTGATGGCAGAATATGAAACTAGACACATAATTGGTGATCCACACATAAGATTCTTCAAAAGATTTGTGGATGATCTCTTTTTCATCTGGGAAGGGTCAATAGAGTCACTACATGATTTTCATACTATGCTTAATAATGCTAGTACTTTTATTAAGTTCACGATGAGTTATTCATCTCAAACCATCGACTATCTTGATGTGAAGGTGTTCAGACAAGAAGGCTGTACAACAACATCGGTACACAGAAAAGCATGCTACAAACCTTCGTATCTACACAGAACAAGCATGCACAATCCGCAAATCTTCAGAAATATAATCAAGGGACAGGCCATGCGTCTATCTAGACTATCCAGCAAGGATCAACAGTTCCATGAAGAATTGGTACAATTGAAGGCGGGCCTGGTTAGTCGGGGTTATCATGAGAATGAGGTTCATTCAGTATATGATAACATGGAATCACTTCGTAAGAACAGAGCACAACCTTTCTTCTCAGCCACTACTAGAACAAAAATGGGCAATAACACTAGGTCCAGATTTGAACCTGTTGTGATACCTTTCAGTGGCAACACCCACACCATTATGCATGCAATCAAGAGTAATTGGAATATTTTGATGGTTGAAGAAAGAACCAAAGAGATAGTTGGCAAATTTCCTAGGTTCGTTTACAGTAATATGAGCAATTTGAAACAGATTCTTTGCCACAATTTGGGGACTGCTTCTCATCTCTCTCCAGTTCGAACAGGATTAGAGAGAACCATGAAGTGTGGCAGGTGCCCACAGTGTCATTATATAGACACATCACATTACTTTAAACATCCGGACAGCGGGAGACTATGGGATATAAGAGTTGATACTAACTGCAACAGCAGGAACATAGTGTATGTGGCACACTGTGTTAAATGCTATTGTTATTATGTGGGCAAGTTGAATCGTTCCTTGCGTGAACGCATCAGAGATCATTATTATTGCGTGGCTAGAAGGGATGATAGTAGTGCCCTGGCGAAGCACATATTAAATGCAGATTCTACCCACGAGTTTTGGTTTCAAGTATTACATCTTGAAAGCCCATCCCCAAGGATGGGAGATATTACAAATAGAACAGAGGAGGCAGAACTACGCTGGATTATGAGATTGGGAGCACATAGGGGAAGGGGTCTGAATGAGATGGTTTCCCTTAAACCCCATCTCAAAGGGAGAAGTCTGCGTTGATTTTTGTTCTGCTGTCATAACGTAGCCCACATATTATGTCCAATACAAAATGGATTATGTTTGGGACTTTTTGTTGATCCACCCCTGGTTTCCCATGACTGCTCACTACTCACATGTTGACATGTCGTGTCCCTACTAGTGAAGGTTTACATCTACCTTTTTATAGCACTCTATTTGACGTTATATGGTAATTTGGATTTCAGCAAATACATAATATCTTGTGTCATTTATCTTTTTACCTTCTTTCTTTTGTTTTTTGATGCACTACATTTTTACATTTCATGTTTTTTTAACATTATGATGCATTTCATCAGTTTTTCACCATTACTTATTCCAAGTATAGTCATATGTGAGCGCCTATATGCCTTTAGGATATGCTCTAGTTTACGCATGCGCATCTATTTGGTTTTCTAGTTATATGACACGCAAGTGTAGATCAATGTTAGACCTCTGATCTTTCAGGCAGATCTCTGTGGCCTTTTAATAATGCTTGCAATATAATGGGTATTTAATCATATATTTGGTCTGAAGTTCTTGCACTTTGGAGAAGTACAGGATTTTTAATTAGACAAAGGTAAGGGATCGCTATCTTTCATCAACATTAAGACCGCTGTAAATAGTTTTTATATATGCCTGTATCTTTGAATTTAACTTCAGTGTCGTTTGATTTTAGACAAATTTGTGCTACAGGCTCCTACAGATGCTTACGGTACATTGTGTAGGTATGGTATTTTGCAGGTTAATTTATGCCAGATGCAGGACACATTTGATCTAGCAGTATTCTTCATCTAACGTACTGCAAATTACCTTGGTTTTGTTTTTAATTTGTTCGCCTAAAGAGTTGGATATTATAAATGCATGTTTTTTGTATAGGAGCTTTGAAATACTTTGATATGTTTTCCAATGCTATTAATAGGTTAAATTTGATTATGAAGTCATTATAGGCTGTTTTTATGTACTTACAATTTACGGTGGATATTTTCAAGTATGTTTTGTAATGAATGATGATGAGTAGTCACCGCTCAGGTGGTTCATGTTTTGGCGACTACGCATTGACTTATGATATATTTCATTGGCTGGATGCCTTACATTTGAATTGGTTAGCAATGATTGATTGGAGCACCAGTTATATTGTTTTATTTAAATTTGGTTTAATCATTGTGTCCAACTTATCTGATGAAGCGGTGTTATATACCGCGAAAGCACTCATAATAAACTTGTTTTCCTTCAAGATTCGGACTTTGGATTTTATCTGTAGCTAGAGGCTTCTTGATTCGTTTCATCTACACCCACGGCTGAGTGGCACTCAGCTCCTTCCATTATTTGGTTTTCGTTTTCGATACTCATTACAAGGTTTCTTGGGGTGTTTTGTTTCAATATAATACATGTGTTTATAGGTTAGTACTAGGCTAACTGCCCTTGTGAGCCATTGTAAGCCTAGCCAATTGTCTCTTGTGAGACTCAAACCCTGCACCATGTGTTTGTAAGGCACCTTAACCATTAGGCCACCTTCCCAATCCCAAGATTATATCTCCCCAGATGGGATTTGAACCTACAATCCTTGGCTTAGGAGGCCAATGCCCTGTGTTTGGTCAGCTGTCATGGCTCCGATTTTATGTTTGCAAAAATGTAAACCGTTTTCTACGGTTTACATTTCTGCATACTTATACTATGCCTGCACTACTTCCTGAATCACTAAATACCTTCATTTGCATGCTACACTGCTGCACATGGGGTAATTAGCATACAGGGCTCAGGAGTTATGCGGGCATAGCGTATACAGGTAGTGCACATGGAAACAGCTAGCACCTGAATTGCTCGGTGGCCATATTTGGTGTTAGAACGCCGATGTTACGCCTGCACTTGGCGCAAGCTTCATGAATCCCAGGGATTATCTGCTCGGCCCATGTTTTGATACTGCTATAAAGGAAAGGGTTTTCACCAAAATTTGGTCCAGCAACATGAATCAACTTCCTAGTGAAATATGTTCCGAAAAACATTGGACTGTTTCAAGGCTAAGCTGAAAGAATATCTTCTAAAAGAGTTTTCATGAAAATGGATACCTTGTTGTTGATTTACTATAATTGGCATGGCTAGTGCAATAACAAAGTAACAGCAGGATAAGAGTAACTGCTAAATTGCCACCCTGTAAATACTGTAAATATTTCCACATTGTCTAAAAATACTGTGAATAATTCTCCAGTCTATATGACATACTGTTTACCTACTGCTTATTCTTATGATGTTTATTATTAGCATAATGTATTTTATTTTTCTGCCTGCAATATTTATTAACTTTATTTCTCCCTACCATTTTACTATGTATTTTCATTTTTGCAACTGTTATATTGTACTTTATTCATCTGGAGCCCGGATTATGGCTGAAAAGGTTTGATGGACCATTTCACTTACTCGTCTACCATATTTTAATAACTAAATAATGAAACCATCAATGTCATCTTTATTGTTCAGCTGATATAATATGAATATAATTGTTATTTTGCATTGACTGAGAACTAGGAGGAAAAGTTGGACTTGCACTAAATGTTTAAATTTGGTATTTTCTTCAATATGCAGGTAGCTCTAGATGAGATTCTGATCCCTTTAATATAATCAGAAGAATACTGAAAATGGAAGTATTGATGAAGCTGGCTGCAAGGCTAATACCCTTGCTCCATAAACTTACAGTGGTATAACTTATGAGAATGGTAAAGTATTCCTGGAAGACAAAAACAGGAGAGGCAGCTTAGAAGAAGAGATAACAGAAAGCCTTTATGTCACACTACAAGCTACAATCAGGAAAGTGTGCATTGCTGTACTTTAAGATCTGCCCCTCTTTAGAGAAATTTGACACTGAGCTGCATATCCTTTCTAACAGAATTCTTTCTGTTATGCTTTGAAGCCTTGATGGCATTTATTTCTTTCTTTGTCGGTCCTGCAGTCCATCAGAGCATGTAGTTTCAAAACATTCTATAAAAGCACTGATATACCAGATAACATATTTGGTGAATGCAACTCCAAAGAACCATTCAGCTTTGGGTAACTCTACTAAGGGTTGCCATGCCATATTTTTACTGCCAAAGGTGGTCTAGAAATCACAATATAAAAGTCAAACAGTGTGAAAGAAAAGCCTCCAGATAGCATAAGCTTGGCCCCTTCCTCTATAAAGATTATTACTCTTTTTACCTTTTCTTATATATGTGTACATGTAAATGCTTTACTGAGGCATACAGGCTTGAATTTAAGATTGGGTATGAGCAGAAAGAGACACCATCTGGCATAGTGGTTAAGGTATTCCCCTCCCATGTGCAAGGTAAGAAGTTTGATCCTGACCTCTGACCAATGCCTATTTGGAATTTGCATGTCCTCCATATGTCTTTTTTGGGATTCTGCCCACCTCTGAAAAACATGATGAGTGGTTCATCTCAGACTTACCAAAGAATGGAATGGAACTGTGCACAGCAGAACATATAGTGCACTATGGGGGAAGAGTTGTATAGACCAGCTGCTTTGGGCATCTACCATGGAGAGCAATATCCTCAAGAAGGCAGGGCTAGCCACTTCACACTGTAGAAACTATAAGTGATTCAGCCAAATGGGCATGATTAGTTGCCAGTGATAAGTGGACCTGCTCTAATCTGACCTACATCAGCAACCCATTCTAATAGTGAGAGGAGTATATGTGCCCCTATTGGACAATGTGCCTGCCATAAAGTCCAGTAAGCTGCCGATTGCCCAGCTTAGCTTTGTTGAGTAAACAAGTTTCACTACTGACATGATGTTGCCTGGAGGTAGATAACATGATAGTAAAGAGGAGGCTGGATAGCCTATGTATCCAGGAGACAAAATAGAGAGGAAGTACAGGGGTCCATAGTTTACTACTCAGGATGACAGGCTAGATGTGTGAATTGTGGTAAATGAGAGGCGTCAGAAGAGTGTGAAGGATGTCAGCAAAATTAGTGACTCATGGTAATCAGACTCCAGCCTAATGATAGGAAAGTATTCATAATCTCTCCCTATGTGCACAGCAGGGGTTGTGATAGTGAATAAAAAGTACATTCGGACAGCTTAGTCTTGGATGTTATAATAAAAGGAAATTGCTCATTGCTCATTCGTTTGTTGGTGAAGCGTGCTTTGTGGTGTTCAACTTGTTTACATTCGGACAGCAGTTGCAAGACATATTAGATAAAACAGAAAACATGAACTGGTGTTGATAATGGGGGACTTGATATAAAAGGACTGACATAACAGGATATGAGGTAGTGCCATGACCTACATATGGTTCAGAAAGAGAACAGTCCCAAATTCACAAACAAGAGTGACCAACATGCAACACAGATGGACTTCCTCCTAGAAAGAATAAGGCACAGCAAACTCATCCTAAACTAAACAGTCAGCCCACAGCACAAACCACTGTTGTCACTATCAGCTTCAAGCAGTGGTCAGAGAATATACTCTAAAGTCAACCAAGCTAGAAAGTATGGTATTAGCACCTCAAGAAAAGGAAATAGGTGGAGATGAAGAAGAATGACTGCATCTCAAAGCAGCATGTTTGAGGAAGGCAGAACAAATAGGTGGCTATGCCAGATATGGAAATAAGGTACATAAGGAAAGCTGATGGTGGAATGCAGAAGTCCAGGAAGTTATCAAATAAAAAAATGCATGCAGGAAAATGTGGGAGATGGACCAGGCTCAGATGGAATACTGGTTAGATAACAAAGAAGCTAAGCAAAGGCATTAAAGGAACTCTACCAGCTCCTGGAAAATGACTCAGTAGATGTCACAAAGAAATAGTTTCTGGTTGCAAGGATAAGACAGAAAGATAAAGAAGATAGTCACCCTTCATAAGGGATGTCAGCAGCAACCTGCTCACCAGTTCACAGGGCATCAATGGCAGATGGAAGGAATACTTCAAAGTCAAAGTCAAAGTAAACTTTATTGTCATACAGCTCAACACAGAGGAAAAAGTGTGTGTCACTGCACAAAATTTTGATACTCGGGCTCGTACTATAAGAATTATAGTTTACAGAAGGAAGATTAATAATAATTTAAAAATACTGAAATAGAAATCAAAAATAAGATACTAAAAATAAACACAATAAAGTATAAAGTGTAAAGTGAGCTATGTAGATAACAATGACATATTGCACATAATGTTTGTTTACCCATTTAGCAGGTTAGGCTGTGGGTTTCTTGTTCAGCAGTCTGATAGCACGTAGAAAGAAGCTGTTATGGAATCTGGATGTCCTGCATCTAGTGCTTCTGTAGCGCTTGCTTGCTGGCAGGAGTTTGAACAGTCCATAGGCTGGATGATGTATATCCCTCAGTAGTTTTCAGACTCTGCCATAGCATCTGTTTGAATATATGTCCTGTAGGGACTGAAGGTTGGAGCCAATGATTTTTGTGGCTTGTTTAATGATCTTATCCAGTGCCTTCCAATCGGCTTGAGAGCAATTTCCATACCAGGCAATTATGTTGTTTGTCAGTACGCTCTCATCTGTGGCTCTGTAGTAGGTAAGTAGGACCTTTGGGGGGAGGTTAGCTCTACGAAGTCTCCTAAGAAGCAACTTCTGAATGCTGAAATCCCCACAGAAGCTGTACTGCCACAGACACAGCCTACAGTGAAAGAAAAGGAGAAGCCCACCATAGAAGAACTAAGAACAGCATTAAGGAAAATGAAGTCAGGGAAATAAGCGGGTTCAGCTGATGTCACAGTACATATGATAAAGATGTTGGTTGCTATAGGGGAGAAATGGTTACTGAGGGTTCTCATAGCAGTGTGGAGAAAAAGTTATATTCCAGATGCCTGGAGAATAAGCATAATAGTGCCGTTGTTCAAAAACAAAGGGGACATTCACACCATTAGCAGTATGCAGGTATCAAACTCCTGTCACATTCCATTAAAGTTCTGGAGAGGGTGATCAATAAATGAATATGTAGAGCAGTATAAAGTAAGAGGGAAGGTGAGCAGTTCAGGTTTATATCAGGATGCAGGACAACTGACCTGATGTTTGCAGAGAGACAGAAAGTTTAGGAGAAGCTAGAGCTGAGGAAAGAGTCCAACCTGGCAATCCTAGATTTAGAGAAAGCATATGACAAACTCCCAAGAAAGGTGATTTGAGCAGTCCTGGAGTGGTCTGAAGTCACAGAAACATTGGTTGAATCAGTGCAAGTTATCCACAAGGACCCAATAATTCAAGTACTAAGTTTTGTTTCACAGTGGGATTCCCAGTGTGAGAGTGTGTGTACATCAGAGCTCAGCTGTGAGGCACTGCTGTTCATGCTGGTGATGGAAATGGACTAGATTAGCAAACAGGTTGATGGGGACAGACCAACAAAATTGATGTATGCAGATGATATGGCATTATAGGCAGACTCTGAGCAAGAACTTCAGCAAAGGATTGGGGAATGGAATGTAAAACTGAAGTTGCACAAGATGAAACTGATTACAGATTGTACAGTTGTAATGGCAGCAAGTGGGAGGACATCAGAAGAAGCTGAGATCTGTGATAGAAAGAAAAACAGTGGAACAGGCTAACAGCTACAAATATCTGGGAGGGGTGGTTAAGGAGAAGGGAAGTCTGAATGAGGAGATCAAAGCTAGAATCAGAGGGGCTGCAGCCAACTGGCTCAGAGTGTCAGATGTAGCATATGACATAAGAATGCCAAAGAAGCTGAAAAGTAGGGTGTACAAAACAGTGGTGTGACTAGCACTACTGTATGGTACAGAAACCTGGGCAGTAAAGGCAAAGCAGTTGAGGAATCTAGAGGTGATGAAGATGAAGTGCCTGAGATAGGTGGTAGGATTCACACTGTGGGACAGTCAAAGAAATATGGATATAAGAGCAGAAGCCAAAGTAGCTCCAATTGCAGAAACGGTCAAAGAAAAATGATTATAGTGGTTCAGGCATATGTGCAGAAAAGTAGAAGACAATCTGATGAAGAATATTTGGGACAGACAGGAAGAAGGCAAGAAAAAACAGGGTATTCTGCAAAGGGGTGAATGGATTGTAGGAAAGAAGACCTGTAACAGTCAGGCATGAGGATCGAAGAAAGCAAGAGTGGCACTGAACAGAAGGATGGTGACAGTTGACACAACAGCCCGACCCCAAGTAGAAAATAGGAAAAAGGGGAATTCATGATGATAAGCAGAAAGAACTTTTCATCTAATCTTTGAAAAGCATTGTAGAGAATGCAGTTTATTGGATTATGTTTGGTAAAGCTTGCACCATTGCAACATGAGTTATAGAATATCTACTGTGAGCAAAACTGGACTTAGCATACGTCCTAATCCAGAATGGCAGTGACATGATTATGCAGACGTGAGTGCTGCTGTGAGAAGTCTCTTTACACACACTTACATTTAACCTACTGTTTACATGTTTTGCTGGACCTTGAAAAGTCTTAGAACCAGTGTGACAAAATTAGCAGAGGCATCAAGTAAAACAGCAGTGGATTGGCAGCATTTCACAGAGATGTGTGTTCCAAGAAAATAATACAAGATCCAGTATTATTCTGTTGAAAGGAAGTCTGCAAATCAGCAAAGTTTGCCTATTATAGCCAGTTAAAATAAAGGAAGTCCTATGATTGAACCTGTGCAGTGTATTTATGGAATGTGTGGTGGTGACTTTAAAGATTTGCAAATAAAAAAAGATGTAGCAACTCTTTTCCTTATCACAAGAAGGCACATTATATCTAAAACTGAAATTTGTTTAGATCAAAGGGGATCCTAAATCAGGATACCATATACCATGTGAAAAAGTTGCATGCACAAAAATAATTAATCACAGTGTTAATTCCATTAAACCCCATATTGAGACTCGCATCAACCACATAGAATCTTATTGGTCTGAAACCAAGAAACTCTTCAAGCTGATATCCTCATCACGCAACATGGCAGTATCATTTCTAGATCATTTCATATGGATGGAGGCATACTGCAATTTAGAAGAATAAGCATTTTGTAACATTTTACACTATATTAAATGGGTTTTAGCAGAAGAAAAACACATCAGTGGAAGGAAAACATTTATTTTAATAATCCCATTTAGCACTAACACTGCATGGCAGTTTTACTATTACATTTGTTTTAAATGTAAACTAGTTATAATGTCATTAGGAATATAGCTCACTTCTGTTCTCAATGTGTTTAGCAGTTAAAGCATTGTTATACTGTTACTTTAAATAATTTAGTTTAATCAAATAAAATATCTTTAACAGTTTCATCTTTTTTTTTATTTCAATTAAGTATACAGGAAGAGTGATCACTCAGTTCAGTTGTATTTTAAAATTTTTGTTATAAACTGAAATTGTTTTCTTAGTTAAAATGATTATATTTCATTATTTTATAGTTCATTCATGCTTTAATTATTTTTCTAGGTATCCACAATATCGATATGAAATTAATTGAGGTAACCATTAAAATGTTTGGAAAAGTATTGACATCTTTGTAAAGACTGACCCCCGGATTCACTAATCCTCAGTGTAAGACTAAATAAGTCTTACTCGGAGGCTGCAGTTGAATGATTTGACGTCAGCGTGCCATGAATATTCATGAGAGCATGTTGACTCAACCGTAACTCTTACACAGACTGAGTAGGAAAGCAGGGGGCGTGTCCGACTGCCAAGCAGTCTAAATGTGCACGCCCCTGCAAGGTTTTAAAAAGCATAATGTCAACACACAAGAGCGAGTTCGCGCAAATGTACTTGCACCCAACACCACACTCCCTGACACTGTAAACCCCCATCACACTTATATAAAGTAAATATTTTTTTTTTTTTTAACTCCACGATATAGCTGCCTGTATTTGCGCGTGTGTGCGCAGGTGTGCCCATTGCTTAGCTAGAGTTAACAATTCTGACATGGAAGAGCATAAGAAAGAATGTTTATGCAGCACACACCAAATTGCAATAGTGTAATGGTAAAGCATATGCACAAAAAGAAGGCATTCATGGTTTGAATCCCCCCTCCCCTTCTTATTTATGTTTTAAATCAGTATTTGAAATAATACCAGAGATATATGATTAAAATTTTATTAAAAGCAGTGACATGGCTAATGTATCAGTGAACAAAATATATATTTTTAAAGGACCCAGATATACAATAGCCTGCTGTTAAGCAACACTTTACACAGCTAAACACAGGTGCCCATAGTTTAATAGCGCTTTACCCAGCTAAGCAGAGTTTCCCATAGTTTAATAGCGCTTCACCCAGCTAAACAGAGTTGCCCATAGTTTAATAGCGCTTTACCCAGCGCAATAGAGTTGCCCAAAGTTTAAAAGTGCTTTACCCAGCGCAATGTGTTTGTGCGGAAGTACGCGCCGCGCCAACCAGGGCACCGTAGGGCACCGGGGAGCAACGTAGAGCTAAGTTGCTTAAACGCAGCCACACCCCCTAGCCTGTCTAGACAGTATTAAAATAAAAGAATGACAAGGTTTGAACCCAGGATCCATTGCATCATAATCAAAGTACAGAACCACTAAGCCATGACAACATAGGGGAAGCAGCCACTATTAACATTCATAAACTTATGAATGGTAGTTTAACCGTTACTAAGCAGGTCTGCAGTCAGCCGAGAATTTTACAAAATGTCCAATCACAAAAAAGTGCGGGAAATGTAGCATATTTAAGCCCCATAGGAGGGAATACTCGCCATAACTGATTGTAGCTCACATTTCCAGTCAGAATGGCAGGTGCAGGAGAGGGTTCATGCTTCCGAGCACAACGTTGGGGCATCAAGGAGTCCAAATACATGGTTTGGCTCCTTGTCCACTGTCATGAGACAAGACTCCTGCAGGGCCAGTTCCAAGGGACGGAGTACAAGGCCGAGGCTTGGAACTGGTTAGCTCGTGACCTCACCAGTGCCACAGGCGTTTCTCAGACTGGTGAGCAGGTCCATCACCACCATGCAGACCTGAAGAGACAAAAGCAGGACCACCTGAACCAGTGGATACAGGAGGCCCGTGGGATGCAGAATGCCCCACAACTGAGTATGTAGCCATGGAATTCAGTATGTAAGAATTGATAATGGAGTATGTATAATGGATAGGTATGTCTCAATATCCCTTCATTTACTTTACAGCTGCAGGTGACCATGCTACGAATCAGCAAGCCTATGCTGATAGGCTGCTAAGGCTGTGCCACCAGGCAGGTTAGTGATTATTCTGCATGTATTGTTATATAAAATATGGGAGAGAGCATGAAAGAAAGTGTTGTAGTCCAATAAAACAGCCATAGAATTGCCTGAATAAGTCCTCTGCATGTACTGTCAGATAAAAATGTCAGAGAGGCAGTAAAAGAGTGCAGTAACCCATTAAGAAAGGTAACATATGTCTGGAATAATATCTCTGCAGGCACTGTCATATAAAATAAGTGAGTGAGACTGAAAAAAGATTGTTCTAACCTATTAATAAAGGTATAATATGTCTTGAACATGTCTGCCATAAACACCGTTAAAACAAATAAAGGAATGAGCCTGTGGAAAAGAGTGCAATGTCATTAATAAAGGTCTAAAACCCAGAGTGTGTCTGTGTCACAGAGTCTGAAATGTTGTTATACCCTTGCATTATACAAACAGAACTGTTTGAAAATGTGCTGGCAACCCAGAGTTATGCAGTCCCATATAAAGTGGGTAATGGAAATGCTAGTAGCTGTGAAACATATATACAGTCCACAATAGTCAGTTACTGGCTGGCATGAATAAGTAACCCGGCACACGTGTAGCATGTAATTATTCACCAGAAATGTGAGTGTGTGTCAAGAAATGCAGGGTTCTGTACAAATCGAAGTGAAAATGTCATGTGAAAACATCCCAGATATGTAGATAAAGAAATATAAATGCAAACAAGAAATATGTAGCAGTAACATCTGCATCCTGGACAGTTAGTATGTCAGATATAGGTCAAGCATATATTGAACTAGCCAAACCCATGACACAACCTAATGTATGGTGGCAAGTGTAATAATACAGGTAGGGGATATACACTTGCAGTCACTGGGAATGTAGTGTAGACTAAAAGGTCATTATAAGATGTTAACCAAGGTTTTTTCTACACCCTACCGTATGTGCATAAACCATGCAATTCCACAACTCAGTGGGTATGTGTAATCTTAAATATTTGTTGGGACATATGTCCTATTGTTTTATAAATATTTGCATTGATGTTGATGCATGTGCCCTGTTCAAATACCACGTTCATGGTGGCCTGTTGCTACCAAACATCCCTGCATGCTGTTGGAATATCCACTGTTGTTCAATATATGCATGTGTTATGCTTGCTGTTCAACTGTTGGAACCTTGGTGTATTGGGTTAATGGGAATATTACTGCATGCTGTTACAACTAATCTGGAATGCTATTGTTTATGTTGTAATTAAACACACCTAATCACAGAACGTATGGGAAGGCCAGTCCCAGTGGACCCACCTGTCCCTCCTCAGTTGACAAGTGCACCTGGCACCAGTGGCTCTGGTGCCCAGCCCAGGCTCACCTCCTCCGTTGGTCCTGTGCCACCTTCGGGTGGAAGCACTGCAGGGGATGGGGCTCACCCCCCCCATGCAAGTGTGGGCAGAGGAGGGCCACCTGTCACCCTTGCTAGGGTCTGGTCTGTGGTGCATAGGGAGATCCAGCATTCAGCCACTGATCCCCTACGCCAGCTCGAGGCAAGAGTGGCGCATCTCTCGGGTGAGCCTGCCTGTCCTACACAGCCCTCAGCACAGCCTCCCTCAGGGCTGTGAAGATGCAGTGGTGACTGCCCATGAGTGGGGATCTCAATTCCACTGTTACCATCTGTGGGCTCATGGGCTTGCGATTTCCAAACATCCTTCCCCGTCAATTGTGTTCACCCACCCCATGGGTCAAACTCCGCCCCTGTATGCATCTTGTTTGTCTTGTCTGTTTACCTCCCCAACCTACCTCCCCAAATATACCTACTTCCTCTACCTCACATTCCACTCTCACCTGAAAAAAAAATTAAAAAAAAGGGCAATCTGTTCCCACAAAAAAATTACACCCCATACATAGCTGTCCAATTCACACACATGTCCGCTGGACATGTAAACTGATAATTCTAATTGGCAGTACAACATATTTTGTTGTCCTCACCCCTCTTTCAGGTGTGGAAGGATTCAAATTTCACACCAAATTTCAAACATATGCACAGCTATTGCTGGTAAAGAAATGCGCAGCTATGGACCTTCCCTACACCCATCCTGCACATCCAGAGCTGGTTTCCCTACTGTTTTTCCCTCTTTGTGCCCCCTTTTTAACCACTTTCCTATCTCCCCATTTTCTTTTCCTTAAAAGAAATTAGCCTGGGGGTTAGCGGGAGTAAGCACTTTTAAGCAGTAGTTAGTGGGGGTGCACGAGTGTGAGCTTGTGTGTGCTTAGCTAAAGAAACAATAAAAAAACAACACCTACAACAGACGGAGGTGAGGAATACAAAGGTAAGGTATGTAAAAGATATGTATTTGGTGACATCTGAAAGATGTGTCTGAAGGGTACTCTACATACTGTGAATCATCCATATGTGGCAGCAGTCCGTATCTATATGTACATGCACATTTGCATAGGGCAAGGGACATACTGCAACTGTTAGTGCACATATGTATGTAGGTTGTAGTGTGTGGCATTGCAGAAAGCAAGCAGTGCTGGTATACGTAATGTGGTGTTAAACGCTGTGGGACAGAGCTACAGGCAGTGAGGCCTGCAACAGCTATACGTCCTGAGGACAGCAGAATGCATTCTGCACAACATTGAGCAATAGTATTACATAACCGTATGTCTCACAACTGTTACATAATTGACATCCCCACCATGAAAGGAGGGCAGAATATGTGCCTATATGTGCAGCTATATGTACAGCAATGGATGTTTACATGTATGTGTATATATACATGTATATATACATATATATGTGTGTATAGATATATAGATATATATATATGAATATATTTAGATATATATGGATATATATGGATAAATATAGATATATATAGATATATATTGATATATATGGATATATATATAGACATATATAGATATATATGGATATATATGGATATATGTAGATATATATAGATATATATAGATACATAAAGATATGTATGGATATGTATGGATATGCATAGATATGTATAGATATGTATGGATATGTATAGATATGTATAGATATGGATAGATATGGACAGATATAGATAGATATGGATAGATACGGATAGATATGGATAGATATGTATATATATACACACACACACATATATAAGAGAGAGAGTGATGGAGACACGGGGTCATATGTACTGCAACAGGTGCCTGTTGTCTAAGGCATGGACTGAACACTAGTGTTGATACCGCAGTGCCATACCCCATTCCAAAACACCTTACGGAGTAACTGCCACATAGGTGGTAGCCTGCCTAACACTGATGATGTCAGAAGGGTACATGGGACACAGGTGGACAGTAGGCTCCCCTTTGATAATCACAGTGACAACAGTAGTAATGTAATCTGTCTACGTGGTACGTGTCATCACAAAAGGTGTGTCACCTAGGGAAATATAGATCAGTGTTCCCCTGTACTCATCACAATGCCCCATGTGGTATGTACCTCACACAACTACAGGAAGTGGAAAGGCCACAGACATACCTAACAAAGAGTAATACTGCCCTCAAACACATGCCCTATGCAGACTGACTCACAAACCATAGCTAGAGCGCGTTGCATACCGCCCACCCAGAGGTTACCACTGCCGGACATACAGAGGTATGTCACACCCATAGCAGTCGGCCAACCACCATGACAATACCTCACAATCCCTCCGGGCTACATGACCTAGGGCCATAATCCTTGTCACCTCACTAAACAGCACATGCTGGAGGTACAGGTTCCTATCCACAAATATGCCATACTCTGGACTAAACCACCCAGCATGAACAAACAAGGATCCTCATTAGCAGATATCATACATACCCCTGATGATTGTTTTGGAGATAGGTAATATGCCCTGGGAGTCATCTCTGTGTATCCAGTTGACAGGAGCAAGTAAAATCAAATTACATGTGTGTCAAAGGCCAGGATAGCATATGGCTAGACTGTTCTAGGCCCTGGGGCCAATAGCGTATTACCTACCTATGACACAATGCACACACACATATGTACTCAGTGCAATACCTGCTATGTGAGGTGGAATGAGTGTGACAGTGACTGTGTGCAAGGTTTGTAAAGGTGTGATAGCTTAGTGTGAGGTTGTGTCTGTCATGGTAGTTTGTGTCCTAGGTGTGAGGCCGGAGAAAGATGTGTCAGTTATTGGGATACAGATATAGTAGGATGGCATATGTTGTGACGTAGTTCCTTGTGTATGACTGTGGTGTCCCAATGTAGGCTGAAACAATACATGTATGCTCAGTAAGTGGTACTGCTGGTGACTCCAGCTCACATATGAACTGTTGTACTACCTGAAGCTGTAGGCCTAAACAGCACAGTATGGTGTATGTTCACAGTCCCTGGTAACACTGTCTTGTGTGTTTCCTGTAGTCTGCACAGATTACATACCACAGGCATAGGTATCTGTAAGTAGGGGCACACAGTACTATAAGTTACACAGGTAATGCTCATCTGTGTCGGCATACATCTGTGTGGTGTATGTATGTCCAATGTGTATTTAATGATGCCTATACCATGCCCACAATGACATGTGTGTTACAGGGCATGTGTGTGTACCTAGCAACATGTATACTCTGTTACAGCAGTATGCCAGCTATACCAACAACCATGCACATATGTCAGGTATGGGTATGGCATCAAAGACTAGGGTGGTTTACCAGTAATACTGTAAATGTACATGACATTCATTGCATTGGATAACATATTTCTTCATGCATTAGCTTGATATATACCCCCGGGGCGAGGTTGTGCATTGTATCCCAAACAGTGTGCTGACTACTGGTGTATACTGGTGTGTTATATGGAGTGTTGCAGGCACTGTCAGCCAGTTTTGGGCTGAGCACTGATATGTGGTATTGAATGTATGTATCCTCTGATAGACAGATAGATGTTATATGTGGCAGTTAAGTGATATCTGTACTTCATAATGTTAAGTGTGCCACATGACATGCTCACACATATCGTTTAATTGTCTTCCAGGGTTATGGCTCATCAATGAAACCCATCACATTCAGCTGCGGAGGAGCAGGAAATTCTGAACAGCCTGGTGCAGCACTATAACCTGCTTTTTTCCAGGGCCAGCCAGCACCAGCATGACCGTACTGCACTGTGGCAAGACCTTGTTAGCCAGGTAAATGGGCATGGCATAGGCATGCATAACCAGACATATGAGCAGATACGCCATCACTGCAGTGATTTAATTAGACATGTCCGGCAGTGTGCGTCTGATATCCATAGGCAACAGCTTGCCACAGGTGGTGGGGTGGCCATACATGCCCCATCACCAGAGTGGAGAAGCTGCTCCTAAGCGTGGTGGCTCCTGGCCTACAGCAACAACAGCATCACACATGTGTCATCATGGAGGCTGGAGCCACCCAGCAGGATGACATGGACCGTGCAGGTAATACGCCCTAGCTGTAGACTACTGTTACCTGTATTGTTAGAATATGCATATGTGAGATGTGTACTGTGTGTTTAGCAGTTGTGCTGCCTAACGTGTGCAATACTGATATTTGGAATAGTATCCCTACACCTGTGACTGTTGACTGTTGTTCCACTGTCGTTTAGCACACTCACAGTAGCAATGCCACAGTTGTGGCCACTGACAAACTGCGCCATATTCTTCTAGGTCCCTCTGGTGTGACAGCAGGGCAGATAATACATGCTGGTGAGTGTGTTAACACTTTAATATTGGTAATGAAATGTGCATGTCATAGGTGAGGTGTAGGCCATGTACACGTAACACACCTACTCATAATGCATGCTGTGCATGTTTGCTGTGAGACATCGATCATCTCAGTAAAGTCAGTAGCTGCCTCATTCACATGCAATGCACAGTGCAGCAGACACAATTGTGGCAACACTGTACTGCACATTGGATATTCATAGTTGCTACAGCTGTACACAACAGAACACGTTTATCATATGCTCTACCAGTACACAAAATCATGCTACATTTGGCATTACCACACAACCACTGTAAGGACACACTTCAGCATCCCACATGTCATGCACACACACATGATGTACCTCAGGGGTAGAGGCCTATCATGGGGCTGTGCAACACTCTGCAACACATAACACAGTCATGTTAGGCAATGCTCCCTATTGGGCACCTCACACCCTCATGTACAAGTTGGCTGTGTAATTGTGAACATAGCCACGGCACTGCAGTTCAGGTACAGCATGCTAGGCGGTGGTCTTGCACACATTAGTATATGGGAAGTGACCACAAGATGCATGTTGATGATGGCACAGGGTACTACACCCCATCCAGTTACAGTGACCACAGTACTACTCATAGAAGTCATTGCTTTGCACCTCAGTGTTGTGTGTGTGTGCAAACATATGCACCTATACACAATATGCATAGCATGTTGTCTGTGTGCTTACATATGCCAGTATACACAATATGCACAGCAGTCACCATCCACACAAAGTGTCACATATATGTCCTGGAATGCTAGTGGGTGTATAGGTCACTTGACACACATTGAGTATGTGTGGTGTTTAATGTTGCAGTCATGTAGCATGCCATGCCATGTCTGGCACCCACATATCTCCAATATGTCCAACACTCACCATAACTACTGTACACTGGCCATGTCGACCATTGGGATTCTTTCACGTCAACATGCACCGCACATCCCGTGTGTGTACATAGCATGCATGTGCTACACCCATGCCCACTATTATCTGCTATGAACACAGACACTGCACTCAGACATGGATATCTATGTGTCACACAGATAACACATGCAGCCATGGCATGTATACTTGTGAGTGATGGTGCACATGGCATTGCAGAGCTGATAATACCTGCACAGCAATGTTGTGTCCATGTACACATTGTGTTCCAGGGTGTAGTCAATCACTGAACAACTACACAGTTGCATCAAAGCCATGTATACTGCCATTTAGTATTGGCATCTACACTTGCACTGCATGGTCTTGTGCAACACATATTCTGCATGCTGACACATGTGTGGTGACTGTCTACCTTGTCCACCTTCACCCACTATAGAGTATGTGTTGGATTGCTGGTATGTGTGTGTGTATGTGCTGTTGTGAGATGTGTATTAGTGTTCATGTGTGCATGTGTGCATGTGTGCATGTGTGCATGTGTTCATGTGTGCATGTGTCCAGGTGTGCATGTGTGCATGTGTGCATGTGTGCATGTGTTCATGCGTTCATATATGCATGTGTGCATGTGTGCATGTGTGCATGTGCAGACCGTAAAATGTGTTTCCTGTCTTCCTCTCACAGGTGCTGAGTTAGGGGTTGGTGAAAGCAGCAGGCAACCTGAAGCCACTGCCAGAAATAGTGGTGATGATGACACATGTATTTTGGCACAGAAAGATTTCACAGGGTCTGTCGTTGGTCCGCCAATCGACAGTACACAGTGTTCAACCCCTTCTATGTGCACCCTTATACTGTCAATACATCCCTCACCACCAATGGCCATAGGCGAGGGACAGCATACAGTTGGCATTGACCAGGAAAGTGTGGTGCCCATGGCACTTGCATCCCCTCACAGCAGCCATAGCCATAGACCCGGAAGGGTACCACATAGGCGGAGGTCCAGGGGTTCTCGGGGGAGCACCACTGGTCATATTGCCCCTGGCAGGCATGCCCTCACAGGTCTTACAATGACCAGTATGTTTCGGGCTGTAATGCAGGCTCAGGTACGTATGGAACGGTACACCAGGCAGGGCTTAGGGTGCAGAGAGCACATTACACCGCTATCGATGACAGCATCCGTGACCTTGCTGGTGCCATCTGGACTTACACCGAGGTCATTGAAAGACATTGTGGGGAGACATTAGATGCCCTCCACAACATGTCTTCCATGAGTCAGGACCATGCAGGACGGTTGCAACGTCAACGCAGATGCATGCCAGCAACAGCTGGCAGTGGTTGCGGATGGCCCACAGTTCACAGCCGCTCCCATAGTGGCAGTACCAGCCCCAGCAATGCTGGGGCTGGCCTGTCCATTGACCATCCCAGTAGACCACGTGCACGTGACTCTGGCCAGTCCCAGCAGGGACATGGGTCCAGTCATCATACCTCTGCCTCTGATGACAGTACCCAGTCAGGGTTGGTAACCAATACTGTCCGTAGCACCCCTGCCAGGCATAGGTACTGTGTCCATGGCCAGAGACAGTGATCTGTACAGCCTAGCAGATACAGTCTGTGGCTGGCCCACAAACTACCGTATATGGCAGCCACATGGTGGAGCTGTGTGCATGCAGACGCACACACATTAACCAAACAACTAGGGCTCACACATACACACACACATTACATCAACATTGGCCCATGCTGTACTGTTGTCCCTCACACACACACACACACACACACACACACACACACACACACACACACAGACATGTCGATTGGATGGGTCAATGTCAGGCTCTGGCAAACAACAAAACACCCTGTGCATATGATGATACCTGTGTCGCCTCCTGTCATCTGCATCATTGACGGAGGGACAGGCTAACATGGTGCTGATGCACAGGGTGACACTATAGCAGTGTAGCAATAATAGCAAGTTGTCAACAAGGAAGTGTAACGACATCCGTGTAGGTATATTTGAGCAGACATTATGCATCAATGCTCTGATTGTCAATGTAGCATTGTTTACACCACTGTTAGGTCTGAGTATGTATTGTCCACCCATGTGCCACTTGGCTGAAGTGTAATGTGTTGACAGCATGTGTTAGTGAGTGGACAGTACGTGTGTGATGTGTGCAGTACAGATTAGCAAGTGTACATCTGTGAACATGGTGGGTACGCACTGTCCGGATGTACGTGCATAGTGGACACATGGGACATGTGACATTCCCTGTCATACACATTTTTAACATCTCATAGTATCTTTCAATGGCCAGTATGCATTCTACTACAGTTATGTACTAACATGGGTAGACGTGTGTATGACATGGGTTGACACTATCTGTGGGTGATACCGTTAATATCTCTCAATGATTTGCAGTCTGGTAATATACAGAACCACAACAGCATGACTATAAGCAATCATTGGATGATGTCCTGACAAATGACACACAGTAGTAGGGAACCCAGTAACAATTGGATCCTTCCGGTGCTACACTCTAACACTAACCAGTGGTAATGACCGCCACCCATTCCTGTGACCACACCTGTTTGGCATATAGCCCCCTTAAGTACATGCAGACACACTGGGGATGTGTCCATCCAAATCTGGAAATGCATGGATTGGCCTACAATGTATTCCCTGGATGAGACGCATATCCTACACAAGGGTATCATACAGACAGATACCTGTTGTCTGATACATGCTGTATAGCAGTAAGCCGACTATGGCATAGTCATCCTCATGTACTATACATACTATCCCGTCAGTACCACACAGGTGGTAGCCCTCAACATATATGTTGGGTACCAATGTGTACATACAGCCTCATGTTATGTCATGTGTCCCTTGGTATCCATATATCCATAGGTATTGTGGAGTCCCAAGGTGTATCACATAAGACTTTAGAGGCCTGAATGCATATCCACAAGGCAGTTGTACACCTATAAAGACTGTCCATTCTTGGCAGTCTTTGTTGTGTATGACCATGTCTGACATATACCCCAGGCATGTACCCTCACTCACACTACTCTTAAGTAACTGTCATGGATGTGTGTGCCACAGATGACCTTGGCCACAGAACACGACAGTGGATGGCCTTGTCACATACATACATACATATGTGACCTACGATCTGAGAAGCAGGGGCACAACCTGTCAATGGAAACAAATGTATTCACGTAGTATGCAGGCTTCACATCTATGTACTGATTGATGGGACATGTACACATATATATTTGCCACGCAGATACCTGATGTGTGCAATGCACTTACTGTTAAAATCATACTATATCATACCATAGTAAAAGCAAAACCCACACCGCATTCACACACACACAGTCAGTATTTGCAAGATTCAAATCCCTACCTAACTATGTTATGATACTAGAGAAAGACACATTAACACGGTGCGCTATTTGCTTTACTGGCTGGTTTCCCTTCTCCGGCTGTATTTGTAGGATGGTGATATCATCAGTCTTTACAAAGAGGAATGTACCTCTTTTACTGAGTTTTCCCAGTCTCCAAAAAGGGGACACCTCTCAAAGGAAACTGCGCACATACACACACACCCTCAGTATTTGCAGGATTCAAACCCCTACCTAACTATGTTATGACACTAGAGAGAGAGAGATACATTAACACAGCGCGCTATTTGCTTTACTGGATGGTTTCCCTTCTCCGGCTGTATTTGTAGGATGGTGACATCATCAGTCTTTCCAAAGAGGAATGTACCTCTTTTAGTGAGTTTTCCCAGTCTCCAAAAAGGGGACACCTCTCAAAGGAAACTGCACGCATACACCCCCACACACACTCACTGTTTGCAGGATTCAAACCTCTACCTACCAAGGTTATGATACTAGAGAGAGATGCATTAACATGGCACACTATTCGCTTGACTGTCTGGTTTCCCCTTCTCCTGCTGTATTTATAGGATGGTGACATCATCAGACTGGACATGGTGATGTGTGTGCACTTTGCTTTATGCCATTCCAGGAATGGTCCATGTGGGTCAGCAGGTGTCAACAGCTTGAACAAGACCTCAGAATCCTTACCTTGTGTGATCTATCAGTGGACACATTGACATTCCGTCATATGTCAACACATATTTATGCACAGATTGTTGGTTTTGTGGACACTACATGTGTCTGGGATGTTGATAAAGGGCTATTCAAAGTCTATGTGACACATGTGTAGATGTGTTCATTGATGTATGTCCTGGGTGTCTGCCTTGCAAACAGTCTAGCATGTTTGGGAACCATGATCCGCACATGAACATACCACTGTTGGTAGGGTTGTGTGTATGTCAGCTTCCAATAGCTCTGTTTCTGACTGCAACCATGATGGACTCCATGACCTTGCAGATCAGACTTCATAGACGTACTGGTCTTGACTCCCCATGGTGTGTTGTGCACCAACACTTGTGGGGAGTGCCAAATGTAACTGTGACACATTCAATGGTTCCACATCCTGTGTAGGGGGTGAGGCTCAGCTGACTGTTCAGGTGCATGATCTGTTTGTTCTGTAGTTTGTGCATGACACATATTGGGAATCAATGTATTCCACTTGCTGCCATGCTTTTGGCAGTGGGAGTAGCTGCTCATCCATTCTACATGTGATATCTCCTGGTATGATGATGTGGACTATTGTCAGTGGGAGATGGGTATGTACATATGGGCCTGTCTGTCATGATGTTGGCATTGTCACTCAGATATAGTTGGCCCTGACTCAGGACATATATAGATGTACATTGCTATTTATGACATAGCTGAAGGAGGTGTCATGATTCAGTCTGGACTCCTTCTCAGCTACGCTTTACAAAACACCAGAGAACATGAGCACTAATCCCTGTTATAATCTTTTACACACTTAACACCCTACTGATCCTTTGTAATCAGGCTACAGAGTATGTCATGATAATATCCTGGCATGTCCCGGGGTCGGTTTTGTGTGTACTCTTCAGTCCAGCTGGTGGATATTGTGATATTGACACAATGTCACATCTGCCTCATGTACACAGACAACCCTCTCCTCCTCCCGACAAAATCAAATATATGTGTGAGATGCACCTATATAGACATATAGACATACAGGGTACTGAACTCTCTCGACCCATGACTGGCACAGTCTATCAGGTGGTGAAGGCAACCACACACACCACATATCAGTCTCACATATCCTCTAGCAACAGCACTCAAACTACATTATCACACATAGACATACTTGGATGCTGTAAATGTACTCTACCAAAGCAGCAGAGACCTCCAAAGCAGACACACACACACCTGCTACCCCACTATAATACCCACATATCACATAGTTCACAATGTCAGTGTGCCACACAGTCACTGCCCTTTGGGCTAAACAACACACCTAATACACTTGTAAGAGGCGACACTTATTGTCAGACACACTGACGTACCACTCACCAGCCCTAACAAGGGAATAGTCACTTTGGACTGTCTGTTGGGTGCCAGGATCTGCCACATAACACAGGCAGTCAGGTCACTCCAAAGCAAGTACAGGACTGGCACCATCATTGTCCATGCTGGTGTGTATAACCTCAGACGTTACTCCCTGGACCACATGACATGATACATGGAGGAACACTCTGATCATGTAGCCCAGGCCAGTATGACCCTGACCTTGTCTAGCATCTTAAACCCACCAATTATGATGTCACAGTATATGGACACACATATCACATTTAACAGTTGCCTAACAAATTTGTTTAATTCATAGGGGACACAGTGTCTGTCAGCCTATGGTGAAATGCTCAACATGCCACGTAGCTTCACTATGGTCAGCTTGCACCTGTCACCCTTGGACTTTGGAATGCTGGCTAAGGCTCTTGCTACCACCATAGTGCCTTTTTTTAAGCAGGGCTCAGAAGACAAACCCATCTCCATAGACATTACAGGTTAAATGAAACTAAGGGTAATGCTGCTCAACAACAGTTGTGTTAACCTCATATTGTGGCCACTCAGAACTCTCCTTAGTATGGAGGATAGCGATATCTGTGCACTGACAGACGCCTAGTTCAGGCTCGCTTGTGCACACTAGCACTACCAGGTTATGTTTCATACCATGCTGTCTGACAACAAGACTTGGAACAGACAACACAACTAGGGGGAGTATCCATATACATCACAGATACACACACC
This sequence comes from Protopterus annectens, assembly GCF_019279795.1. Classification (NCBI taxonomy): domain Eukaryota; kingdom Metazoa; phylum Chordata; order Ceratodontiformes; family Protopteridae; genus Protopterus; species Protopterus annectens. Next base: position 1,900,215,923 of record NC_056739.1, on the reverse strand, counting down.
TCCGGGTTAGTAGCACTGCACAAAGCATCACAGACCATACATATACAACTACCATTGTGCAATACTGCCTTTCAGTTTGTTGCCTGCTACAGAACACACTCCCAAACTCAGGGACCACTCTCGGTTTCATGGGAACTATGGAGAATATGAAGGTCTTCACAAACACCATTATATTGTGTGTCTTCATATACCCAAATATTGACTGGGGATACTACTCAAGCCCCGACACCCTCACCCAACAGTCGCTACAATTTGTAGACTCATATGCTATGGCACAACCAGTCAGCACAGCCACAAGGGGGAATACATATTGGACCTGATCATCACCAACATGGGGACTCTATGTTCCACACCAGCGATATACCCCTCATTGGTAAGGTCAGAACATACATGTATCTCACTGGACATACATATACCCTCTACACACCCATCCTGGGTAATCTTGGTGAACTTCTCATGAGCCAACGTCTCACTTCACTGAAGCAAGGTGGTATCCTTCAGAGACCCTGAGACAGTGGCAAATACGGCTCACACTGCTACATCCTTTACATACACATTCTATGGACACCTAGTGGACTGCATAGATTGTGCTATCCCAAATAACAACAGGACTCACTACTCCAATGGCAGGGGACCTGTCTGGTAGACCCCAGCCATTAATAAGCTGTACAATGTCAGGAGGAAGCTACTACATGATAGAGCACAATCCCAGACTGAGAAGGCATCTGTGATCTGTACTAGCAGACAGCTACAATCACTCATGAACTTTTCTAAGGGCCACTTCTACCAGACAATTGCAACAGACACATAGGACTATCACACGGCCTTCTTCAGTTATGTCTGGAACCCGGGCGGACACTCACTGATATGCTGTGAGTTACTGCATACTGACTAAACCTACCCTGAACCCACTGGCATTGCCAACATCCTGGCAAACAGGTTCAGTGCAGATCTCTCCCACCCATCCCCCTAAGGAGCAGCTATCCATCCCAACAGAGTATAACCTCCCTGACATCACACAGTAACAGGTGAGTGCTGCCCTCCCCAAAGCGTACATCACAGTATCAATGTGACCAGATGGTGTCCCAGCCTGCATCTTACACGAGCATCATGACTGACGCAACCCTCACATTACATCACTGTTGAATATCAGAGTTACCACAGGATATGTACCCAAGGAATGGCGTACAGCAACAGTGGTCCCACTCCACAGAGTTGGAGCCACAACGGACCACAGACAATATTGCCCTATAAGCCTAAATAGCCTGTTCTGCAAAGCTATGGAGCGTATTGTCATGGGACTCATACACATAGACATCGGGAACCTACAGACACCGTGTCCTACACATTTCAGCGTTGTTGTGGGCAGATCTTGCCTCTTGAACCTGTTTGTATCTTTAAATGGCTAACAGGTCCATCAACATAGGGATGGCTGTACACACAGCCTACCTGAACCTTGCAAAACCCTTCAACACAATAACCCACTGGGCCATTATGCATAGGCTCACCAGCATCAATATGGACACATATCTCGCACGATGGATTGATACCTGGATCATGGATAGCACCCACATGGTCAGAAGTGCAGGTGCCATGTCTGACTATACACCAGTTACACATGGCATCCCACACGGCTCGGTCCTGGGACCTCTCTTTTTCAGTATATATTTGTCTGACGTACAGGCTATCACAGGTGGAATATGGCTGAACATGTTTGCACTTGACTGCAAACTGGGTGCCATGATCAACATTCCAGCTGCCACATGCATACTCAAACAGGGTCTCACAGAGAAGGATCACTGGTGCCTGAGCCATGGCCTAAAGCTAAATGCCATTCATTGCATAGTCATCCCCTTTGGGAATAACAACATGCCCACACATTACCACATAGGTAGTACTCCATTACATACAGTAGGAGTTGTTAGGGGTTTGGGGACATGTCTTGTTCGTACTGTCGCCTTTGACATTCACGTTGCCAAAGTGGTTGGACACACCTTCTATGTGGGCCACCTTATCCCATATAGTTTCACATCTAGATCAAGTGAGGTCATTGTGCCCCTATACTCATCACATCCATGCTTGGTTACAATGCCACATTTGGGGTGTACCTTACCCGACACCTGCAGCAACTGTACTGGCCACGGAAGTTCCTCACCAAGCAGATCTAGGGACTCACACACATGCCCTGCACAGTTCAGATGCAGTAACTTCAGCTCTACTCAGTCGCTTACCACCTACTCAGATATGATGTGTGCCTGTTGTTTACAAGATATACCCAACCCAGAATTACTGGACATGCTCCACCTCAGGATATCCGACTCCCATGCAGCTGCACACTCCAGGGATGTATACCTCAGCACAGATGTTAATAGGACATTGTGGAGGGACAGTTTCTTATCCCAGAGGCTCCACTCACTCCAGAATGTAATCCCAGTTTCACATAGGCAGAGCCACCCACTGACCACCTACTGGAGGCATCTTGACGACTGTATGGGTGATCGTATGTTTACCCCTGGGATATCTTCTGTATCCCTGCTAGACAGAGGCACACTAGCCTAGATGTACATGGGCTATCTTGTCTGACCTACTATTCACACACACACAGTGTAGTAATCTGACAGGGTTGCGAATGCCAAACACACTCTGGCTAGGCTTGTACATGCCCTAGGGCAGGTAGCCTGGTATTGACATCTGAACCTATGCTAATGTTCAAGATGCACAATGTTTATTGCTGATACTGTTTGCAGGTCTTTATCATCTTTGCTTTACCAGTTTCTATGAACAACTTCGGTATCTGCAGAGCATATTTGATTATGACAGGGTTCCACTATATTATAGATTTGTCTGTTGTCATATAACTGTGTGCACAGGGCAGATTGCTGTATAGTGACAGGTTCCTGGTTTAACACATGCAACTGCCAGATATGCGTGGCCCACTGCTGTACTTAGACATGGCCTAAGTGTGTGAGCATGCCCAGTTCTGCCATTCCGTGTTTTATTGCCTGACATTTGTCTCATTTATTCGTGTGTGAGCATGCCAAGTGTGACTCTTCAGTATGTTGCTATCTGAGGTCCACTACATTTGTTGATGTGTGCGAACATGACTGATATTAACATTTATTCGTGTGTGTTGGAAGTCAGGTTCTGTTCTCACTGCAGGACTCACCTTTGTGTCATAACTCGACAAGGATTATGCTGTGCCTGCAGGGTTTCCATGAAATACTTTGCATAGACGTATCAACATTCCTTCATAGAAACTAATCACTGCAATACTGTCATGGTTTAGTGGTTCAGTACTTTGGCTATAGTGCACAGTATTCTAGGTTCGAGGCCCATCACTGCTTTCTATTTTCATACTGAGCAGACCAGACTGCTTAAGGGCCAGTTAAGCAAATATGAGCAAGTTGGCTTTTGTTCAGCTATGCCCTACTTAGACCAGGCTTGTCCGACATTGCTCAATATTCACCAACATTGCTGGACGTTGCCCAATATTACTGAACATTGACCAAAGTTGTGCTAGTTGGTGTTTGCAATTTTGTTTGCATATACTACATGGTGGTAAATGCTGTTTAGCACTGCTTTATATTGCTTAACACATGGCAATCATGCCTTAGGTGGTGCTGTAGGGCTGCCTATGTCAGATGCACATACTACACTCCCTGTACATGTTTGAAAGCAGGTAGTGTCAACTTAGGCATCCCTTTTACTATATGTGCAAGTCGGAGAGAGGTAGCATTTCCAGAGTTCCTACTGAGCCAGTATATGTGTTGCCTCTTTGCCAAGCCCAAAGCATACTGGGCACGCCTCCTTCTGCCTACTGGGGCAGGTACAGGTTGTTCCTCCTCCAATTCACGGTCTGCCTGTGATGGCCTTGGCAATGGTGGGGGGCTGTTTGGCCCAGGCGTATGCTGGTCCTGCTGCAGGTGTTTTCGCAGGATCATATTATGTAGCATAGCACATACCATGACAATTTGGATACATGTAGTTGGTGTGTACTGCAAGGCTCAACTAGATGTGTCCAGGCATCAGAACCGTGACTTGAGCAGCCCAAACACGCACTGTATTACATTACGTGTTTGTGCATGTGCCTCATTATGGTGTTCCTGTTCAGGTGTGTGTGCATTTCTGATCGGTGTCATCAGCCACGGCTCCAGTGCATAGCCAGCATTCCCCACTAGATGGCCATGTGGGATGTCCCCATTGGCAAATATCTGGTACAGCTGCGTCAGATGCCAGATATGGGAATCATGGTAGCTTCCAGGGCAGCCTGCACACACATTCAGTATTATGCCCTGAGCATCACACATGACCTGGCAGTTGATGGAGGGGAAGCCCTTGCGGTTGAAGTAGACCCTACTTCGCTCACCGGCTGGTGCTTTGATGCATATGTGCATGCAGTCTGTTGCACCCACTACCTCAGGGTATTTCGCTATTTGCTGGAAGAGATGCATATTGCTGGCCAATACCTCATGGGAATTGGGGAAATATACATGATCACCGACATGTGCTGACATGGCATCCAGGAACTGGTGTAGTACCCTGGATGCTGATGCCTGTGATATCGCCATCATATCACCAGTTGGTCTCTGGAAGGTACCTGTTGCTAATATTCTTAGGCCAACACATACCTTGGTTTCCACTGAGATGTGTACCCCTCTGTTGGTTCTGCATGTGAGGTGTGGCCTGCACAGCTCAACAATTTGCTGCAGGAGATCTCTGTCCACTCTATAGCACTCCGATATCTCCAGCTCATGTAGCCCCTGGAAGGTAACCCTGGGCCTGTACACTCTTCTCCATCTCTTCACTGTGGGTTGTCCAGCAGCATTTCCATTGTCACCACAATCAGCATGTTGCATATGTCGCCTTATAGCAGCAATGGCAGCCCCTAACATTTCTTTGTCTCAGTAAAGTTTTTTCAATTTTCACTTCTATTAGCTTACTGCAGTGTCTGTTGTAAGAAACATACTGGACTATTGTTTGCAGAGTTTTAAGTGCTAGGCTGGGCTGGGCTAGTGTACTGCCTGTGTAATTGCCTGATTCTGATTGTTTTCACCTGCTAGCTCTGCTAGTACACCCTGGTAGCTTCCTACTATTTGTTGTGCTTCCTTTCTGTTTCCTCAGGGGGGAGCACCACGCACACAAGTGCAAACACATGCACAGCAGCTAACATGCATGCACACATGCTTACACGGACTAAAATTTGCTTATTCGGGTTAAAACACGCACCCACCAGCGCATACGCGCTTACAACTCTTTAAACAGCCTTATACATGCTTACTCCGGCTTAAACGCGTGCACTCACATTTACACATGTGCACTCTGTCTTACTCGGATTTACACACACCCACACATGTGCATACCTGTTCAGCAAGAATCTTTGGTGTTATCCATGGTATACACCTTCCATTTCTTGGCTTTCCCTAGCCTACCTGTTGACACACCTCATTCCATGATGTATAAATGACAGCTGACACATGCCACTCTGCTCCAATGAGCTTCACTTCTTTCATACATACCCCCTCGTGATGTCACCTATCTTCTACTCTGTTACTCCCCATATCCTACTCCTACACTCCACTGACTGTGCTCATTTGCTATGTAAACTTGCGATTCACAATCCTAACACTCATTTACATAGGATTGCCTACTAATGCTTGGTTACATGTCTTAGACTGAGCTTCCCCCCTTAGCAACCTCTACTCAGTGGCCATGTTGTCTTCAGCCTGCCATTCCCTTGCATTGTGCATTAACAATTTCAATAAAATCCACATTTGTGGGTTTTAATTTTTAGTATTCAGGGTTTTAGAGCACAGCCCATTTGCGCGGCGCTGCGCTACACTTAAACATCGGAAATCGTCGAAAAAAAAAACATTTTTATTTTCATATTGCATCAGGAAACATTTCCAAAGGCCGTATGGCATGCTTCCTGCATTGGATGCAAACTTTATTTGGAGCTGTTATGGCTCCATTTTTGCTATTTCCAGAATGGTACTCAGTTGTCAACTGAGTACATTCCTGAAAATAACACTGCTCTTACTTGGACAGGTTCGGGTTTCCTGAATCAAAAAATCTACCTCATTTGCATGCCTTTCACCTACAATTGAGGTAATTTGCATATCCCAGCCCTGTCCGTGTAAGAGCCATTTTAGGAGCTCTCTTACACGCCCCTACAGGCTGTCCCTGGATCGCTCGATGGACATGATGGCTGCATGGAGTCTTACTCTACTCTACAACTCCGTGCAAGCCTTCGTGAATCCGGCCCTGAGATTTTTTTTACAGCTTGGATGCTATTCAACCTATGATGAGCATGGCAGCCTTTCAAAATTTCCAGACTCTTCAGTGCAGATACTGAAACTCACAAAAAGTAAATGTCATCCTCAGAACCTCAGAACATATCAGTGAGTCCAGAACTCACTGTTGCACCTAAAATGTATTTTTGAAGGGGGAACGTCTCCATTACTTTTCAATGGTGTTCCAACTGCTTATATGTAATCAATCTGAAATAGCTGCAGAACATATCAGTGAGTCCAGAACTCACTGTTATGCCTAAAATGTATTTTTGAAGGGGGAACGTCTCCATTACTTTTCAGTGGTGTTCCAACTGCTTATATGTAATCAATCTGAAATAGCTGCACCTTGAAGAAGAGGGCACAATTTGAGATTCAGCCATTTTGTAGTTAGTGTACATTTATCTATAATTTGATGTTCATTCTCATTGTGCTGAGAATCAGACTTACAGTCCTCAAACATGCAATTGTAACCACAGCAAGCACATGTGCAATAATATGGATGCTGTCAAGCTAATTACATTGCATTTTGGTGCTTAATAAATGCTGAGCAAATCACTAGCATCTGTCAAATAGTGTTGAAGCTGTCAAATTACTCTACTGACATAATTTTTGAAATATACCATTGAAAGCGGATCTATATTAGAACATCTAAGTTTCACAACTTCGAATGTTCTAATATCGAACGCTGAAAACATCGAACATGCAGAACAGCAAATTTTTTCCTAGGGAAAAAATTTGCTGTTCCGAAACACATACACACAACACAAGCACACCACACAAACAGCAATCCACACACATACACCTAAAATCTTACATCTAACCCTACACTAAACTGTACATACTCCACTATCTAGCCACTAACCTTAACCCAAACCCTAACCCTAAGTTCTGTCACTATCGCACACTCACCCGCGCCCTAACCCTAACTCACCTATCCCACTCTAACCCTCACATCCACACAATCGTACACTTACCTGACCCGCGCCCTAACCCTAACTCACCTAACCCATGCCCAGTCACACACTTACCTGAACCCAACCTGTAACTATCCACCACAGTGCTGAAAATATTGAAGTGACAGAAAAGGACAACCAAATTCTTTCCCTAGGAAAAAATTTGGTTTTCTGTAGCTTCGCTATTTTCAGCATTCGCTGAATAGGGGTCGATATTAGAACATTCTAAGTTGTGAAACTTCGATGTTCTAATATAGACTCTTGAGAGTACCCTGGTTACATCTGGAATGCAACACATTGAGGAAAGTATGTTTAAAGGGATGAAAGATTGTTAGGTAAAATGGAATTGCTAAGAACTTCATCTTACTTCAAAAAGTCTACTAAAAATCAAAACATTGCAGTAGATGGTAAATTTGAAATTATTTATTGTATTTAACACGAAAGGTGGAGAATAATCCATGACTGCAGCATCATTCGCAACTACTATTTGATCAATTTACCTAGATTAGTTGTGTCTAAAGAATTTTTACCAAAAAATAAAAACTGATTTTAGATGGAACCAAGGCATATCTAGGACCATTTATGCAATTATTTACTTAATGAAAATGCTGAAGCGATCATTATGTTTAATAAGATTCATTCTAGCTATTATTCAAAATACCTCTTTCTTTATCTTGAAGTGTTGATGTCCACCACTATCTGTGTTCCTAGAAATCATTATCATAGTGCTGTACACATCACCCATTCATTATCTGGAACAGTCATTGTATGCATGAGCCTGAGGATGCAACTCCTCATTCCCCATTTTTGACTTCTATTTGATTTAACTACTCAAAATGAAACTTTTTGTTCACTAAGACTCCTGATATTTCATACATTTTTTTCTTTTATAGTGAATGTATATGCTAAGCTCATTTATTTTCTTAGCATACTACTTACTTTTCAGACCCTAGTACATTAGTGACTTTTTTGAGAAGGTTTTTATGTTGCCATTATTTTCTAAAGAGATCAGATTTTTTTATAATAATAGTCAGTCATCTATATGTGAACTTAGGGCAGGATTCACGAAGCCTCTGTGTAAGAGTTATAACTCTTACACGGAGGCTGCAGTTAAACAGAGTGATGTCAGCATGCTCTACATATTCATGAGAGCATGCTGAATCATACCTAAGGCTAACACGGTCCGTGGAAGACAGTAGGGGGTGTGTCCGTAGGCCGAGCCCTGCAAGCGGACACGCCCCCAGAAGAGTAAAAGTGCCCAAAGTAAACACCCATGACAGAGGCCATGGAAATGTGAATAAACACAACACAACACAACACATGCCCCCACAGACTATGAACATAAAATATATAAATGAACATGTTATATATATTTTTTTAAATCGTAAATATGTTTGCCTGTGAGTGCACTCTTTGCGTGGGCGTGCCCGTAGCTTAGCTACAGTTAGCAGTCAGTGGAAAAGCATATAACAACTAAATATGCAAAATAAGCCAAGAAGAAATAGCGTAGCGTTAGAGACGTCGGCTGAAGAGCAGGCATCCATGGTTCGAGCCCCGATATCATCAATTTTTATTTTTAGTAAAATAAGCACGAAACAAGTCCCTGACAAATATGTACACATGTAAAATCATATTTTATGTAAAATGTAATGAAATAGTCCATTTATTTTGAAGAAATGTGAGATAACAAAACAATAAAAAATGTGAGATGTGCCTATAGCTGAGCTACAGTTTAACAAGGTGAGTGCATCTGCCCATAGCTGAGCAATGGTTTAACAGGTGCAAAATGAGTGCCCGTAGCTGAGCAATGGTTTAACAGGTGCAAAATGAGTGCCCGTAGCTGAGCAGTGGTTTAACAGGTGCAAAATGAGTGCCCGTAGCTGAGCAGTGGTTTAACACGCTGAAACTGTGTGCCACTAGCTGAGCTGAGCATAATATGCGTGCTAACAGCCAAATGAGGCGTAACCCAGCGTACCCCGTTTGCACGGAGCTGCGCACTGCGCTAACAAGCTAACCGGCGGGCAACGTTGAGCAAGCTGTAACAAAACTGCCTTTACACAGACACACCACCTATCCTGTGTAGACAGTCATAAAATATAAAAAGCAGTGGCCAGGTTCAAACCCAGGACACCATGCAACATAGCCAAGGTACTGAACCACTAAGCCACGACAGCTGTACTTAGAAATGCAGTAATAGCAAATATATAGGAATGAATAGAAAGTGGAGCATGACAGAGCAGGTTTTGTGAAGTTGATACAATTCCAAAATGGCCAATCAGAGATAAGTGCGGGAAAAACAGCATTTATAAGCCCCATAGGCGGGAATACACAGCATAAACGATTGTAGAACTGACTTGCAGCCAGAATGACAGGAGTAGGTGAGGGTAGTTGCTTTCGAGCACAGAGGTGGGGCGTTGAGGAGTCCAGATACATGGTCTGGCTCCTAGTCCACAATCATGAGGCCCAACTCATGCAGGGCCAGGTCCTGTGGGGAGCATATTGGGCTGAGGCGTGGGACCGGTTGGCTCATGATCTCACCAGTGCCACAGGGATTCCAAGGACTGGTGAGCATGTCCGTCACCACCATGCAGACCTGAAGAGATGCAAGCAGGACCAATTGAACTTTTGGATCCAGGAGGCCCGGCAAATGCCCAACGCCCCACTACTGAGTAAGTTACATTTAATTATGTATGTAAGAAATTAAATTAGCTGATATTATGGAGATGTGTATTCCAATATTACTTCATTTATATTACAGCTGCAGGTGTCCGTTCTGCGAACCGCAGAGCCTATGGCGATAGGCTGGTGCAGTTGCGCCACCAGGCAGGTCAGTAATCCACTCCCAGTAACTGTAAAGAAATATAAAAGTATGACAGTTAGCAAAAGAGTGCAGTGTAGTCACTAAGTAATAAAAAGTGCAAGTAACAGTGTAAGAGTGTTTGCAAGTATTGCTTGATTACAAAAGTGTGTTCCAGTCTGTAATCCAAACAGAAAAATTAAAATGTCTGAAATAAAGTCTGAAATAAAGATGCCCCACCTGTAATATAATAGTACACAACCTGCAGCAGGCTGAAAAGTACAGTTGCAGAAGATGAGCAAATCACATGTGTGAAATATATCCCTGTTGAAATACTGAAACATGACAGAAGTGAGACTGCTGGAAAGGATTGTAATAACTACAGGTAAAACATGTAAATAAAGCCTAGAAGTAAGTACCATCCCGAATAGTAGAACGAAAACAATTGAGATTGTGTGAGAAAGAGTTATGAATCCACCAATAAAGTAGTAAGAACTCCTGAATAAAGTATACTGCAGTCAGTACAGAATTAAATGAATGTGACAAGTAGAACCAAACTGCGAAATGTGTTCAAAGTGTTGCTGCAGCTGGAATGTGTATCCCAAAATCTGGATATGTTGCTCTCAGTCTGCAATATGCAGACAGTATGATTGGCTGAAATATCAAACATCCACAGTTGTCTATAGCTATATAAAGCAAATGTAGCAGGATGATGTAGCTGAACAAAGCCAGATATGAACGTGTATGAATAACAATAAAATGTATATTGATGTAGCAGTAACAGTCCTATCACCAAATCGAAGTAGTTATCATATAGGAAACTGTAGTTAGAACAGTAGTGTGTATATATCTGTAGCTATTAGAAATGTACAGCATATGTATTGGTATTCGAAGGTGTTAATAATATTTTCTTCGCCCCACCCTATAACCACATATAATCCATTCCACGTGAAATTGGTATGTGCAATCACAATTAACACCCCTGGACATTTGTCCTGTTGGGTCATAAATATTTGCATGTACATTGATGTATCTGCCCTGTTCATACATCCAAACCTGATGGCCTGTTGCCATCAATCAACCCTGCATGTTGTTGGACTGTGTATTGCTGTTCAAATTATCTATGTGTTATGCTCGCTGTTCAATGGTGTGAATATCTGGGTGTTTGGTTAATAGGAATACTAATGCATGCTGTTACAACTAATTGTGAATGGTATTGTATGTTACTAACCCAAACTGTCATGACATAATGCAAAACATAGGACGACAGGGAAGGCGGGTTCCAGCGGACCCACCTCTCCCACCTCAGCTGGCGAGTGCACCTGGCACTAGTGCCCAGTCTGGACCCTCCTCCGGTGGCCCTGTGCCACCTGCGGGTGGAAGGGCTGCAGGGGATGGGGCCCGTCCCCCCTCTGCAAGCGTGGCCGGAGTAGAACCACCACTCACCCTCCGTAGCGTCCGGACTGTGGTGCGTAGGGAGAACCAAGACTCTCTTCTTGGGCCCCTACGCCAGCTTGAGGCACAGGTAGCACAACTTACGGGCATGCCTGTTGCCTGGCCTACACAGCCCCCAGCACAGCCCCGTCCTGGGCAGTGAAGGAACAGTGGCAACTGCCCATGGGTGGGGATGTCAGTTCCACTGTTGCCATCTGCGGGCTCATCGGCTCTGGATATCCCAACCTCTGTCCCCGTCAATTGTGTAACCCCCCACACGTGTCATACACCTCCCCTGTATGCGTCTTGTTTGTCTTGTCTGTTGATCTACCCAACCTACCTCCCCAGCTATACCGTCTTCCTTCACCTGACATACCACTCTCACCTGGAAAAAAAAAAAAAAAAGGGCACTCTGTACCCACAAAACAATTACGACCCATACATAGCTGCCTATTTCGCACACATGTCTGCTGGACATGGAAACTGTCAATTACAATTGACTGTACAACAAGTATTATTGTTGTCCTTACACCTCTCTCAGGGGTGGAAGGTGTCAAATGTCACACCAAACTGCAAACATATGTACAGCTGTTGCTGATGAAGAAATGGGCAGCTATGGGCCTTACCTACATCCCTCCTGCAAAACCCGAGCTTGTTTCCCTACTGTGTTATCCTCTTTGTGACCCCTTTTTCACCACTTTCCTGTCTCCCCATTTTCATTTTTTTCAAAGAAAATAGCGTGGGTGTGCGCAAGAGTAAGCACGTTTAAGCGGTTGTAAGCGGGTGTGCGCTTGTGTGCACGGAGCTAAACGCCAGTGTGCATGCAGGAGCTCCGCGCAAACCAGCGCTAACCCGGTTACAACTGCTTAAAAGTGCCTTAGTCACTCTGATTGACAGGTCCTGTAGTCAGTTCAAAAGCAAAATAAAATCTCACTGTCAGTCCCGAACCAGGACCTTGGAAACACTAGTCTGCATGACTTACCACTAAGTCATGACTGTTATACAAGAACATTGTGCTAAAATAAATATATCATGTAATAGTAGGAATGAATGCAAAGGGAATATAGGATGTGTAGTACACAAAGCATGTCATGTCTATTTACTGTCAAATCTAGTGGATATATATGATAGTAGTGGGTGAACAGAAACAGCCATGCTAGTTGGTAGCTAGTAGGTAATAATGTCACTGTAGCACCTTGCAAGCCACACACATACTCACAGCAGGATAATCACTGCCCATACCCCACAGCCTGTTACAGGAACACATCCGGACCAAGTAATAAAATATGTGGAGCAAAGGGCCAAAACCAGGGACACATTACATATAATGTTACAACAAACTTAGACAGTTCAGAGAGTAACAGGTTCTGCATTTTGTGGGATGTTTGGAAGGGTATGAAGTCTGAAACTTAAATGTTTGTCACTATATTCTGACTTGAGCCCAGAGTGATTTGCCAGAAAAAGTTGTGCATGAGATATTGACCAAAATCTGAGGCAGAAATGTGGACAACCGGCAAATATTTGTACACATGACAGGTTTGACACCACCGTATTTGAATAGTTAAGAGCCTAGCCATAGCAACAGTGACTGAGTTACAGGAATGCCCCACAGATTCCATGTGAAATGTAAAAACTCTAGGCAGAATGGTGTTACAACACATGCAATGGTAACTATGAAGTCCTGAAAGTATGCACCACTTGCATGGCAGAAAAAGTGTAGTAATACATATGCTCATGCTATCCCACAGTCACAACTGCAGCATACCAGACAATTTAATGGGTGTACCCCACTGATACGTACCATTCCATGAGGCAGATAACAGATGCACCTGAGAGTGTCTGGGGCTTGCTCAGCAGCATACCCAAATACCTTATAGAGGTCAAGGCCCACACCATGGCCAGACCACACTGCATGCTGTAACACCCTAGCGGATATAGCAAGCATTCCAAGGTGTGAATGTACATGGAAAATAGGAAAGACACAGCAGCACACTACAGTCAGGACACTAGCAGGCATACAAGTAGTGACTGTAAAGGGCAAATATTGAAGCCATAGCAACAAAGTGTAAGAGCCACTGCTATACACCAGTTACACCACATGTCCCACAGGAAAGCACACACACACACATTAACAGTAGTTGTAGTTGTAGGTGTCAGTGTACACACACAGTTTGTACAGGAAACTGGAGAAATGAATGGAGAAATGTTAATCTACAACACAGCTGGAAATATGAGAGAGATACCAACCTTTACACTCACAGAACATTGTCCACAGCATACCAGCATGGTCCCTGCCCTTAAATCTGAAAGGGCTACACCTATATCACATACCTTTTTATAGCAATGTTCTGAAATCACAGTGAGAACTGCAATCAGTACCCAACTGGCTGTATGCAATTAGCAAATGCTGGCTAACAATTGGTGCAGAGGCCATCACATGGACATATGCAGATACCTACAAAAGCATGCTGTACTCCCAGTCCACACGTGCAATACTTTCATTGCACCCTGAGGAGGAAGTGAGAGACAGAGACAGAGAGAGAGAGGGAGAGAGAGAGACAGAGGCAGAGACAGAGACAGAGACAGAGAAAAACAAAATTAAACATACACAAACAGAACTGGTCAGCAACAGCCACCTGAAAGCTGACAACTGGCAAGTGGAGCAGCAGGACACAAAACCAGATGGCAACACAAGCAGCTGTGACAAACACAGGTAATGTAAAGTAATACTATAAAGGTCTACATACTGTGAACCCTCCATATGTGTCATTGGTCTGTATCCATATGTATATGAAGATGTGCAAAGGGCAGGGGACATACAGCAACTATCAGTGAAGGCTGTACATACATTTGTATGTGAGAGCATCTATGTGCACATATCAATGTAGGTTGAATGTAGGTTGTAGTGCAATGTACAAAGCAGGTTTCACAGTTATGTATGTTTAGCAGTATGTTAGTGTGTGTATACAGTATGGTAAACAAACATGTTGATATACCTATCTATGGTATGGATACGTATGAATGTCAAAATATGTATGTATGTATATATATATATATATATATATATATATATATATATATATATATATATATATATATATAATATGCATATATGTATACATACATAGAGAGAGATGTAGGAATACATAGATGTAGATAGAGAGAATATGTACAAACATATATATGTAATACACACATACAGATACAGATATATGTAGATACATATACATAGACAGACAGATCTGACTATCTACAGGTATGACTGTATATGACGACCTCAACACCCCCGTCCCACCCCCTCTGTCACTCTCACCCCCTCTCTGTCACACACCCCCTCTCCATATCTATAGCAATATATGTACATCAATATATATATGTGTATATGTATACAGACATATATATATATATATATATATATATATATATATATATATATACACATATACATATATCTATATACATATATATATATATAGAGAGAGAGAGAGAGAGAGAGAGAGAGATGTATATATATTCTGAGTGAGGCACATGTGTACAGATGTATTGCAACAGGTGCCTGGTGACAAAGGCATGGAGTGAACACCAGTGTCAAAACTGGAGTACCATACCCCATTTCAAATCACCTACACCAGTAACCACCAGATATTTGATTGGCTGCCCACCACTGTATGTGTCAGGGGTGAACAGGGTCATAAATGTGTACAATAGTCCCCCAATGATATTCACAGTGGCACACTATTCCTGGAATACCTGCACATGGTATGTGTCAGCAGACATAGTGTTACAGCTATGGACATGTAGGTCAGTGTACCCCTCCACACCACATAATGGCTGCCATGGTATGTACCTCACATGACAGCTACAGATATGGAGAAGGACACAGTGACATGTACAACACTGTGACAATGCACTCAGACACATTACCTATGCACAGTGAATGACAACACCATAGAGTACACACACACTACCCACATAGAGGTTACCACTCCTTGGTTTACATACTTAAGTCACACCCATGACAGATGTCCAACAACCATAGTAACACCTCACATCATCCACAACCTAAATGACTGCTGTGTGTCGTCCGTGCCACTGCAATAGAGAGCACATGTGGAGGTAAAGGTTCCTACCCACAGATAAGACATACTCTGCAATAAACCACACAGTGTTAAGAAGCAAGACTCCCCATGAGTACATGTCACACATACCCCTGCTGAATGTTAGATAGGTAATATGCCATATGAGTCACCCTGTGTAACTGTCTGACAGCAGCAGGTACCATCACACCACATGTGTCACAATGGTCAGGGTAGCAGAACAGTATGCTGCTGTAGTCCCAGGGCCAATAGCATATTGTATAGTATTGTATTGTAATGTATTGTATTGTGTTGTATTGTATTGGTATGTTGAGGTGCCTCCTTCGTGGAGTGGAACCACTGCTGCTGTGCACCAGTGTACAGGTACATATCCTGTAGTCAGGCTAGTGTTACATAGCACTTCCATATGTGTATTTAGCTCCTGTCTGAGTTCATGTAGCATGCAACCGGGGATACCATCAGGCCCCATTCATGTTGTGTATTCTGCTTTCCTGAAGGCGGCTCTCACCTGGACATCTGTGATGACAGGGAGGTTACAGTCAGCTGGGATAACTATGTCTTATTTTGGGGGAGAGGGAGGGGTGAAACCTGCACTGAACCTGTCTGCCACAATGTTGTCAATATCTGTGGTTTCAGTGAATTATTTGTTGTTGTGTACTAACTATGAGCATAGTGGAGGGATTCTGACCAGGTTTCTAACATAACTGAAGAAGGCCTTGTGGTTATCTGTAGTGTCCCTCTTGATTTACCTCTCAAAGTTGCCCATGGATGTTTGTATGAGGGAAAATAGATCCTTACTAGTGCTGCTCAAACATGCCTTCCCTTTATGGAATTATGCTCTGTCTTGCAGTAGCTTCCATCTTTTGTAATACAATCTGTCTATGGCTGGGGACCACAAGACAGGATGCTGTCCCTTTTTGGAGAGTGTCTTGGACATATACGGGACTGCATGATCCATACATTCTCGGAGATGTCCGTAGAAAGCATTTGTGAAGGGGTCAGCATTGTGGGTTGTGTCTTCCACTGGCCCACTAGGCGGAAAGGATACCATGTCACTGTTACAAAGTGTAAAGTTTGCATTTGCAATGTTATTCACTATAGTCGTTTGTGCTGGTGGTGGAGGTGGGATATGTATATCCAGGGCAATTAGTTCGTGGTCAGCTCATAGTATTTGATGATGTAGCCCATACAGTACCTAGATACAAACCCCCAGAGTGAGGAGGTGCTCTGGACCTGAATCAGTGTTCTGACTGCTGGGGTTTGGTAGTATGTCATATGGAGTGTGCGAGGTACTGTTGCACAGTTGCTGGCTGAGCACTGTTACCTGGCCATTTACATGTGTATCCACCAATAGACAGACAGATGCTATATATGTGAGATATGTCGTATCATAACAGTTGAGTAGCATGTGTAGTATGTGTGCCAAATTCTGCTGACATATATTGCTGATATCAGGTTATTTCCTTTTCCAGGAACATGGCTCACCTGCGAAATCCAGCTTACTCCACAGCTGAGGATGAGGAGATACACCAGAGCCTGGTGCGGGATTATGCAATACTCTTTTCCTGCACCAGCCAGAATCAGCAGGAGAGGGATGCACTTTGGCAAGACCTGGTCCGTCGGGTAAATGACATAGGCATGCATAATAGGACATATGAGCAGGTACGACATCACTGCAGTGATTTAATCAGAAATGTCCATCAGCGTGCGTCAGATATCCACAGGCAACAGGTCGCCACCAGACTGGAGGGACTACTCATGAGTGTAGTGGCTCCAGTATGCCACCAGCAACAACAGCAGCAGACATGCATTATGATGGAGGCTGGAGCCACGCAGCAGCAAGACAATGAGCGTGCAGGTAATATGCAATATGTATAGTTGACTGTTGGGTACACTGGTGGTTAATGCATGTATGAGGTATGTCCTTGGTTTGTAGCTGTCATCATAGTATTTAATGTGCAAGGGTGATATCCTCAATATCAGCAGCTGACCTGTGAAAGGCGACTGTTGTACTATTGACCTGTATCATACTCAGTAACAATGGCACAGTCGTGCCCACTGACATTAGTTTCCTCACTTCTGCAGGTCCCTCTGGTGTAACAGCAATGCAGCCTATCTATGCTGGTGAGTGTGTATTAACAATACCTTTAATAGTCTTCATAGTAATAGTAATATTAGTCTGACTTAGTAGTGCTCTGTGTATGCATGCAGGTGTGTCTGTGTCTGTGTGTTGATATCTCGCATACTGAGTAGTGTACAACTGTGTGCATGTGTGCATGTGTGCATGTGTGCACGTGTGCACGTGTGCATGTGTGCATGTGTGCACGTGTGCATGTGTGCGTGTGCACCTGTGCATGTGTGCATGTGTGCATGTGTGCACCTGCGCATGTGTGCATGTGAGCATGCGTGCACGTGTGCATGTGTGCATGTGTGCACCTGTGCATGTGCGCATGTGTGCACCTGTGCACGTGTGCATGTGTGCACGTGTGCATGTGTGCATGTGTGCACCTGTCCATGTGTGCATGTGTGCACAGGTGCATGTCCGGATCTGTGCATGTGTGGATGTGTGCATCACTGGTAATATTGTGTAGACATTGTAAACTGTGTTTCCTGTTTCCCTCCCACAGGTTCTGGTGCTGCTCTGGTGTCATGCAGCAGGGAATCTGAAGCAGGTGCCATGGGTACTGATAATGATGACATCTGTGTAATGGCACAGGAAGGTATGCCAGGGTCCATCATTGGTCAGCCGATTGACAGTACACAGCTGTCAACCCCATCAATGCGCACAGTTATCCTGCCAATACACCCTTTGTCACCATTGTCCCTAGGTGATGGACAGCATACAGTGGGCATTGACCAGGGTAATGTGGTATCTGTGGCACATGCCTCCCCACACAGCAGCCATGGGCATGGCACTGAGATGGTACCACACAGACAGATGTCCAGGGGTTCTCGTGGGAGCATCCGTGGGTGTACTGCCCCTGTCAGGCGTGCACACAGAGGTCTTACAACCTCAGCTATATTTTGGGCTGTCATGCAGGCACAGTCACATATGGAACGGTACACCAGACAGGGTCTGAGGGAGCTGACAGCATGTCGCACAGCCATGACTGACAGTATGCGTGACATTGCGGCTGCCATCCGTAATTTCACCAATGTCATAGACAGATGTTGTGGGGACATATTAGACCGGTTCCACAACTACATGTCCATGAGCCAGGGTGATGGTGGATGGTTGAGGCGTCGACGTGGGCATATGCCAGCAACAGCAGCAGCTGGCAGTTGTCGCGGACAACAACAGGGCAGCGGCCACCATCATAGTGCCAGCAGCAGCCCCAGCAAGGCTGGGTCTGTGCTGTCATCAGACCGCCCCAGGAGACCACGTGCACGTGGCTCTGGCCAGGCCCGACAGGGATCTGTGTCCAGTCAACGAACACCTGCTTCTGATGACAGTACCCAGTCTGGGTTTGTACCGGATATGGTCCGTAGCACCCTTGCAAGGCACAGGTACCGTGTCCGTGGCCAGAGACACTGATCTGTATGACCTGGCAGGTACAGTCTGTGGCTGTCCACAAACACCAGCATATGGCAGCCATGAGGTGGAACTGTGTGCATCCATACACACATGCAAATTGACAACTGCTACCGCATACATGCACACACTGCACCAACATTGCCCCACCTTGTACTGCTGTCCCTCACCAACACACATACACATACATGTCAATTGGTGGTATCGGTGGCTGACTCAGGCATACCAAGTTCACACCCTGTGCAAATGATGAAACTGTGCCACCTCCTGCAATCTGTAACATCAGTGCAGGTACAGGTTAACATGTTGCTGATGCACAGGGTGACTACATAGAGGTGTAGTAATAGTATCATGTTGTTAACAGTACTGTGTGCTGAAATAATTGTGGGTATATCACAGCATGCCTGATGCAGTAAGGGTATGATTGTCATGTACTGTTGTCTACACCCATGGTAAGTACCATAGTGTATCATCAGCACATGTTGGCATACTGGTGGTAAGGATGTCAACAGAAGGCTACATACATAGGTAGCACAGGGGGATAAGGTAATGAAAGTATTAATACGCAATGATGGACATGTAAACTGCAAGTGGCATGTTGCCCACACTGGACTCTGCAATGCGGATGTTTGAGGATGATGATATGTGTACAGTACTACACAACTGGTACAGGACACACAGGAGCACCTTAGCACTGCAAGCTCATATCTCATACCATGCTAGACAGCCCCAACACACAAAACTAACTGTCACAGGAGGGAGAGTCCCCATACATGTCTGGGATACTGTGGTGGCAAGCCAGGTAGCATACATCTTACTAAGTATGGAACCACTGAGTGAAGTCTCAGTGTCTGTTATTTGACATGTGTATTACTGCAGGTATGAGCACATGGGTTTCCATCCAGTTATTGTACATCCTGATGGTACATGGTCTGTATACTTGTGTGCGCTGAGACTGGACCCTAGCCATCTGACCTGTGTATTTCCATGTACATGTGCAAAGTGCCTGCATATTTGCAGTGTTACCTACTGGAAGTGGTACAGCTTGTTTGTTGTACAATGGACTACATGCAGCCCTGCTTACTGTAGCTTTGTTTGCACGCATGTTTGCTTGCAATTACCCTGGAATACTGATCCCACCTGCAATGCATAGTTACAGAGCTTCTGTGGACTCCTAGTTACATCTGCATAGCTTACTATATGTATGTCCATGTCTCACTTGACAGAACATCACTGTTTGTCCTGTTCACATGTACGTTGCCTGGGACACATTGCATATGACTTATCTGGCATTTGTCCACGTGAGCAGTCATATATGCCACTGCTAACTAATCACAGGCACTACACCCTCACATACTCATCTTGTGTTGAACCACCTGCTTCGCTAGGGATGGCTTGCACTTGTCACCCCTGGGCTTTTGGATATTGGCAAAGGCTCTTGCTACCCCCATAGTGCCTTTGTTAGGCAAGGCTCAAATGACACATCCACCTTCATAGATATCACAAGGGATAAGAAACTAAGAGTAATGCTACTCAATGCCAGAAGTCGAAACCTCAAGATGCATGCACCCGAAACTCTCCTTACCATGGAGAACATCGATATCTGTGCAGTAACAGATACCTGGTTCAGGGCTACTGAGAACACCCCCAGCACTACCAGGTTATACCTCATACTATGCTTTTCAGCCCCAAAACTTGGACTGAACCACAAAAGGAGGGGGAGTATTGATATTCATCAAAGATACCCACACCTTCAGGTTGGTGGCAAAGCACCAAGCATCAGAGACTATCCATGTGCAACTAACAATGGGTAAAACTGCCTTCCAGGTTATAGCCTGCTACAGACCACCCTCCCAAACCCAAGAACCACACTTGGCCTTCCTGAGAACAGTGGAAAATATGAAGGTCTCTCCAAACACCATTATATTGGCTGACTTCAACTACCCAAACATAGACTGGGAGCATGACTCTAGCTCCAACACCCAAGCCCAAAGATTCCTAGAATATATGAACTCAAATGCTATGGAACAACTTGTTACCACTCCCACAAGAAGGGAAAACATACTGAGCCTGATCATCACCAACATGGGGACTCTGTGCTCCAGACCAGAAGTGTATCCCTCACTGGTAAGATCAGACCATAAACTAATCTCACTGGATATTCACATCCAGACCCCACCCCCTGCCCAGAAAACCACAGTGAACAACTTCTCTAAAGCAAATTCACACTCCTCAAACCTGAGGTGGAAACCTTCAAAGCCCCTGGGCCTGTGGAAAATATGGACCAGACCACAGATTCCTCTATAAACGCATTCTATGTACACCTTCAGGAATGCATGGATCATGCGATCCCAAATAAAACCAAGACCCAATCCTCCAAAGGCAGACGTCCTGTCTGGTGAACCCCAGCCATAAACAAACTATACAATAGAAGGAGGAAGCTACTAAATGATACAGCAAAATCCCGAAAAGGGAAGGCATCACTGATCAGTATTAGCAAAAAACTACGGGCACTCATAAGATTGTCTATGGCCAGCTTCAAGAGAAAATTGCACAGGACACTAAGCATCATCACACGGCTTTCTTTAGTTATGTTAGGAACCTGGGTGGTAATTCCCAGATATGCTCAGAGGTAGTCCAAAGTGTCAATAGAAACACCAAACCCACAGACATTGCCAACATCCTAGCTGACAGGTTCAGCACAAACTTCTCCCCCCCACTCCACACCGAAAGGGCAAATATTTATCCCAGAAGAGTGCTGCCCCCCTGACATCTCAGATGCTCAGGTAAGAGCCGCCCTCTCCAAAGCAATACACACTGCATCAATGGGACCAGACAGTGTCCCAGGCTGTGTCCTACATGAACTCCAAGAAGAGCTACACCCAAACATAAAACTACTGTTCAATCCCAGCCTTACTACAGGATATGTGGCCAAAGAGTGGCATACAGCAACAGTGGTCCCTCTACAGAAAGGTGGTGCCTCAATGGTTCCTGGACACTATTGCCCCATAAGCCTGACTAGCTCGGTCTGCAAAGCTATGGAAAGGATCATCATGGACCTCATAAATAAAGATATTGGGGACCTACAGACACTGGATCATACCCAGTTTGGCTTTGTTAAGGGCAGATCCTGCCTCTCAAACCTGGTTGATTTTTTTGAAACAGTCACCAAGGCCATTGACGAGGGGAAGGTGGTCCACACAGCCTACCTGGACCTCGCAAAAGCCTTCGATACAATACCCCACTCGGGCATTCTAGAGAAGCTCACCAGCTTAAATATAAACCCCTATGTCACTAGATGGATTGCACACTGGCTCAAGGACAGAACCCACATGGTTAGAATTGATGGAGCCATGCCAGACTCCAAACCAGTTACAAGTGGTGTTCCACAAGGCTCAGTCCTGGGACCTCTCTTGTTCGGTATATATTTATCAGAGGTACAGGCCAACATGGAAGGACTGTGGCAGACCAAATTCACAGATGACTGCAAACTGGCCGCCATAATCGACTCTCCAGCTGACACAAGCATCCTACAAAAAGGCCTCATAGAAACAGACAACTTGTGCCAGAGCCATGGCCTCAAGCTGAATGCCAAAAAGTGTATAGTCATCCCCTTTGGCAAAAACAAAGTGCCCACAAAGTACCACATAGGTGATAATCCATTAAGTACAGAAGAAGTAATTAGGGACCTGGGGACCCAAGTTGATAGCAATCTCTCATTTGACAACCACGTGGCCAAAGTGGTTAGAAAAACATTTTATATAGCCCACCTCATCATGAAGGGATTCACATCTAGATCAGGGGAGGACATTGTGCCTCTTTACTCATCCCTCATCAGGCCCATAATTGAGTACAATGCCCCTGCTGGGATGTACCTTACCAGACACCTGCAGCAACTGGAAAGACCCCAAAAGTACCTCACCAAGAGGATCAAAGGGCTCAAACAGATGCCATATGCTGACCGGTTAAAGAAACTCCAGCTCTACTCAGTGGCATACCACCTGTTCAGAGGCGATCTGTGCCTGATGTATAAAGCCATGTCAAACCCGGAATTAATGGGCATGCTGCACCTCAGAATATCCAAATCCCATTGAGCTACACGCTCGAGAGACTTGAACCTCAGCACTGAATTAAATAGGACATGCTGGAGGGACAGATTCATAACCCAGAGGCTCCCTTCACTCTAGAATAAAATCCCAGTCCAGGTTAGGCAGAGTCCCTCATTGACTCTCTTCAAGAGGAATCTTGATGAGTGGATGAGACATTGTAGGTTTACCCTGGGTATCACTTCTGTGTCACTGTTAGACAGAGGCACAGTATACTAACCTCGAAAAAGGGCATAGCAAGATAGATTTACAATGGATGGCGACAGCCAAACACATTCTTGCTAGGTTTATAAATGCCCTAGGGCAGATAGCCTAGTATGAACCTATGAACCTATGTACCTTGTTCCCCATTGGCCCTATGTGCTGTTAATCACCATGGCAATCACAATACTATGGTAGCATGTGCAAAGGTCAGTTGTCAGTCACCTCTATGGTACAGTTGTGGAATATGTGGGTCATGTGGCAATGTCACAGCTGCCACATGTACACAGTCAACACTCTCCCCTACACATGGACGTACAACACATGTATGAGATGGAACCACATAGCCAAAATGGGGACTAAGCACTCTGAACCCAGTACTGGCATAACCTGTCAGGTGGCATGAAATACTACAGTGACTACAATACAAGTCTGATGTATACCTACACTGACAGCAATAAAAGCACGTGAACACACTAGGCCATTCGTGGAGCCTAAGAATAGCATCCTGCCTAAGCGGCAGACACCTCTGCAGCTGACATACAGGCATACGTTATGCCAGAACACATCACGCATAACACATAGCACACAAATCCTGTGTGCCAAACAGTCACAGCCTGTACGGCAAGACAACACACCTGCTACAGTTGTGTTAGGTACCTTTATTGTCCGGTACAGTGAGGTCACGCTCACCAGGCTGGACAAGGGGAAGGTCACAGTGATATGACCATGGGGCACTATGGTCCACCATGTAACGCAAGCATACAGGTCAGTCAGAGGCATGGACACATATGACTCAGTCATTGTCCATGCCACTATGGCTGACCTGTGATGTACCTCCCTGGACTACATGATAGGGAACATGGAAGGGCTCTCTGAGTATGTGGCACAGGCTGGTATGACCCTGACCTTGGTTGGCATCTTACCCTCAACAGGAATGCTGACGTATTACTGAATGCTGATGAATTACTGTAGCTACAACACCCTAGCTGAAAGCTTCCTAGCATGTAGTCACTGCATTGCTATGGAACAACTTGTTACCACTCCCACAACAGGTGAAAACTTGCAGCACCTGTTCATCAACAACATGTAGACTATATGCCCCAGACCAGATGTGTATCCCTCGCTGCTAGGCTGATACCATCTACATATCACACTGTATATACACATACCACATGCAGCACCCGCACAGAAGACCACAGTCATAATGTTATCCAGTGCAAATACCATGTATTCACATGTGGCAGGCGTCAGACATGGTAACTATTGAAGGTCACAGGTACACATGTTTATTTGGCACACACATACATCATCTGTGTCCATTGCCATTACTGGTTTAATTGATGTCATGCATTATTGTGAACAACAACCCACACACATGGGCATTCTGTGTGACAAAAACACATGTGCCACGTCTGGAATCCAATGCCATAACTAACTGTGCTATGAAAGTAGTGTGAGACGCAGTAGCAGAGCGTGCTATTTGCATTACTGGGAGATTTGCCCTCTTCCGCTGTACTTGTAGGGTACTGACATCATCTCTGTGTAGAGATTGGAATATGCAGCAGCTGGTGTGTTGTACTGGTTGGCAAAAGGGTCCGTTTTCTCACACATGTAATTGCACACACTACTTTCACCTTCTCCCATACGCACTTGCTATTTGCAGGATTCAAATCCCTACCTAACTATGTTATGACACTCGAGACGGACGCATAAGCAGAGCGCGCTATTCGCATTACTGGGAGGTTTTCCTTCTCCTGCCTTACTTATAGGGTGCTGACATCATCATTGTTTAGAAAGGGGAATGTGCATCCTGTAGTGTGTTTTCCTAGTTGCCAAAAGGGACATTTTTTTCATACAGACTTTCACACACACTAATCCCCTCCACACACACTTAACAGGATTCAAACCACTACCTCACTATGTTATGACACTCGAGACAGATGCATTAGCAGAGCACGCTATTTGCATTATTGAGAGGTTTCCCTTCTTCTGCTTTACTTATAGGGTTCTGACATCATCAGTGTTTAGAAAGGGGAATGTGCATCCTGTAGTGTGTTCTCCTAGTTGCCAAAAGGGACATTTCTTTCATAAAGACTTGCAGGATTCAAACCCCTACTTAACTATGTTATGACACTCGAGACGGACGCATTAGTAGAGCATGCTATTCGCATTACTGGGAAGTTTCCCTTCTCCTGCTTTACTTATAGGGTGCTGACATCATCAGTGTTTAGAAAGGGGAATGTGCATCCTGTAGTGTGTTTTCCTTGTTGCCAAAAGGTACACTTCTTTCATACAGACTTGCGCACACACACTTAGCAGGATTCAAACCCCTACCTAAATATGCTATGAGACGTGAAACAGACGCATTAGCGGAGCATGCTATTCGCATTATTTGGAGGCTTTCTTTCTCCTGCTGTACTTATAGGGTGCTGACATCATCAGTGTTTAGAAAGGGGAATGTGCATCCTGTAGTGTGTTCTCCTAATTGCCAAAAGGAATATTTTTTTTCATACAGACTTGCATACACAATAACCCCCTCCAAACACACTGAGCATTAGCAGGATTCAAGCCCCTATCTAACTATGTTATGATACTCGAGATAGATGCACTAGCAGAGTGCGCTATTCGCATTACTGGGAAGTTTCCCTTCTCCTGCTGTACTTATATGGTGCTGACATCATCTTTG
Organism: Protopterus annectens; assembly: GCF_019279795.1. NCBI lineage: Eukaryota > Metazoa > Chordata > Ceratodontiformes > Protopteridae > Protopterus > Protopterus annectens. Next base: position 1,900,189,824 of record NC_056739.1, on the reverse strand, counting down.
TTTAGAAAGGGGAATGCGCATCCTGTAGTGTGTTCTCCTAGTTGCCAAAAGGGATATTTTTTTCATACAGACTTGCACACACACTAACCCCCTCCACACACCAAGCATTTGCAAGATTCAAACCACTACCTAACGATGTTATGATACTCGAGACGGATGCATTATCAGAGGGCACTATTCGCATTACTAGGAGGTTTTCCCTTCTCCTGCTGTACTTACAGGGTGCTGACATCATCAGTGTTTAGAAAGGGGAATGTGCATCCTGTAGTGTGTTCTCCTAGTTGCCAAAAGGGATATTGCTTTCATACAGACTTGCATACACACTAACCCACTCTGCATACACTGAACATTAGCTGGATTCAAACCCCTACTTAATTATGTTATGATATTCGAGATGGATGCATTAGCAGAGCGTGCTATTCGCATTAGTGGGAGGTTTGTCTTCTCCTGCTGTACTTATAGGGTGCTGACATCATCAGTGTTTAGAAAGGGAAATGTACATCCTGTAGTGTGTTTTCCCAGTTGCCAAAAGGGACATTTCCCTCACACAGACTTGCACACACACCAACCCCACTCAGCGCATTTGCAGGATTCAAAACCCTACCTAACTATATTATGACACTTGAGAAAGACGCATTAGGAGAGCGCACTATCCAAATTACTGGGCATTTGTTCTGCACCTGCAGTATTTATAGGGTGCTGACATTATTTCTACAGATGTATGTACATCTAGTACTACCTGTCTGGTGGGGGATAGCATATATATGCATTTGCAGCCACCTACGTGAGGGTCAGATATGCACATCGCACTGGCAGGTTATGTTTTATACCATGCTTCGTGACCACAGGACCTGTAACACACAACACAACCAGTCCTGACCACCCCTCCCACATCCAGGACACACACTTTGCTTCCCTGGGAACAGTGCCAGGATATGCAGGTGTTCACATACACCATTCCAGTTGTTAACGTCAGGTACAGGCATATTGTGTGTGGGAACTACTCAGGCCTCTACAACATTACCCTACAGCAACTACAATTTGTGAGTCCCTGTGCTATGGCAGAACCACTCACCACAGCCACAAGGGGGAATACATATTGCACCTGACCATCTACAACATGGGTACTCACTGTTCCACACCAGAGGTAGACCACCATTGTTGATATCTGACTATACCCACCTTTCCCTGGCCATCCATATCCCATCCCCACCCCCAGGCAAGGTTGTCACTGCAAACAAACTGTATTTATCAAAAGCAGACTTTACACTTGTGAAGACTGGGGTTGAAGACTTCAAAGGACCCATGCTGGGGGAGTATACAGGCCACTCTGCATAATCCTTGACAATTGCATTCTATGAGCATGTGGAAGGTTTGCATTGATCATGCTATCCCAAATATACCCATGACTGCTCCACAACAGGACACCTGTCAGATGTACACCAGCCATATATGAGCTGTCCAACAGACAGAGTGAGCAAATACATTGCAGAGCAGTAGCCCACAGAGGAAGGACATCTCTGAACAGTACTGGCATGACACTTCAATCCCTCATAATCATCACAACACAGTGTTGACAGTGAAATTGTCCAGACAATGCAGATAAGGCTCCCCTCAGTCTGTTATTGATGCCCACTTACTGTTAGAGGTCCTCAGCAACCCTCTTCCAGCACACACCAACAACATGGCTGTGGCTTAGCAAATTCAAACCCTGGGATCTCCACTGTGTCCCTGCTTGACAGAGGCACAGCACACTAGCCTCACATGGTGCCTCATGTGACCTACTTTACAGTTGGCACAGTAGCCTACTGTACTGGGGAGGCAGATGCCAAGCACACTCTGGCTAAGATGTCATTCCCTAGGGCAAACAGCCTTGTGTTGACCTCTACACCCATATATTTAATTGTCAGATGCACATTATTTGTTGCTGATAGACTGTTTGCAGGTCTTTATTGCCATAGTATTCCCTGATGTTCTTTGTCTCCCATTGCTGCAGTCCTGACATAAGGGTATTCCGCTGCCCACCATCGGCCCGAATACCAAAGGGCTATAACCGGCGTCGGTCATCGGCGCTTGAGACTGACATCAGTACGTGTCAGTACAAATGCGCATGACCGACGCCATAACCTCAGTCTTTCTTGCCGCATGGTCCCTAAGCAGAAGCAGCATTTGCAAGTGCCGTTCGGCGTTCTGGAATTGTCGGTTTTCGAGTTTCAGACCGGAGACCAAGTTGGGCTAAGTACCCCTTTGGGGACATTTTGTCTTTTCTTGCCACAGTATTGACGGATGTCAGAAAAAGTTAATAACTGTATTTCTTGTGGGAAACAGATTCCTCATAGGGATTACCATTCACTCTGCATTCCTTGTTTAGGGCCTGAGCACGACGTTGCTGGGTGTCGCTTTTGTGCTACTTTTAACAAGCGTACTATTAAACGTCGGTTAGACTGTGCTAGGCTAGTGTTTGGTAAACGTTGTAATTATAACATGCCGTCAGATTCTCCGACGACTGGTTCTTCTAAGAAACGCAAAGAAAAGTCTTTGCGGTCCAAACAGGATGAGGCGCCACTCGACGCCGGTTCTGTAGTGCCACTGGCTACTTCAGCTCCTTCTGAAAGTTTACCTGAGTCTCAAGGGGAGCCTTTGTTACTGCAGGAAGTGGCTTCTCCTGTGTTAGGCCAGGCTGAGGGTGCTTCTCTGATGTCAGTGGTTCCCTCCCTCATAGGGTAGTTAGGCCTCCTCCTTCTTAGCAAAGCCCATTCTAAGTCTAAGTCTGCCCTGTTGGTGCGTCCCCAGGGTCCAGCTCCTAGGAAGCACATGTTAAAGATGGCTGAAGATTTGATTACTTTAATTAGGGGTTCTATGCCCCCCCCTGCGAAGAGGCCCAGGGTAGAGCCAGAGTTGGAGGGTTTGGTTCAGTCATCCAATGAGTCAGATTCGTCTGTAGAAGAACTTCAGGATTTCCCTCCCTATTCTGATTCGGAGGCTGAGGACTCTACTCCCTCTGAGTCCCCTCCAGAAGATTTTTCTTTCTCTGAGACTTTGCATTCTATGAGGGAACATTTCAAATGGGAGGGCCAGGATTATTCTGATTCCCGTAAAAGACAGAGAGAATTCTTGTTTTTGCCTCAGCATAGGCCCTTGGCTATTCCCCCTGTACTGGATGTTGTTCAGGATGTGTTTTCTGAGGCTGCCCTTAACCCAGATTCTCTGCCTCCTGCCCCGGTTAAACCAGACAGATACTACAGGGTTCCGGAAGCTCACAAGTACTTATATAAGAGTCCTAGGGCTGATCCAGAAACTATTACTCAAGGCCCCAAAGGGGTTAGGGCTTCTGTGGTTAAGAATCCAGTTCCTCTGGACAAGGATGCTAGGGCCCTGGATAGGTGGGGTAAAAAACTGTATACCTCTTCTACTTTGGCTATGGGAGCTTTAAATTGTCAATTTCATATGCTTTGGTATCAAAATTATTTGCTGGGCCAATTGAAATGTAAAGTAGATGCTTTAGCTGAAGGTATTGAATGTAAGGAGCTTCAGGATTTAGTGCATGCTTCAGACCAAGTTGGTAAGCATTCTTTGCAGTGTGGTTTTGATGCTTTACAGGCTTCTTCCAGGGTGGCTGCTACTAGTTCAGTCATTCGTAGGCATGCTTGGCTTAAAGATCAGACCTTGTCAGAGCATGTTAAGGCTCGAATTATGGATGCTCCTCTGCAATCTGATGTTCTTTTTGGTCCTCCAGTAGAGTCAGTTTTGAAAAAAATGGGGGAAAAAGCTAAGTCTATGCAGACAGTTGAGTTTTTACAGGTTCAGCCCCCTAAGTTCAGTAGGAATTGGCCTGCTAAGGGTTGGTCTTTCCCCTCTTCGGATTATCAGTCTAGGGGCAGGTCAAGGCGAGGTAGGGGTAGGGCTTCCTCTCAGGGCCCTGTTACTTCTAGGTCTTTGAGTTCTTCTACCCCTTCTGCTGGGGAGGGCAGGGGTCAGTCCTTTCGGAAACAGACCCAATGACCCGTGTCTTCAGCTGCCGGACTCTGCCTTGCTGGCAGCCCCTCTAGGAGGAAAACTGAGATTTTTCAAGAGGAATTGGCATTTGGTTACCCAAGACAAATGGGTATTGGACATAATAAATCGAGGCTACAAATTTTATTTTCACACATTCCCTCCTTTCAAAGGTATGCCGGATGTGCCTCGTCAGCAACAACTGGAAGCGCAGACTCAAATTTCTTCTCTGCTTCAGTTGGAAGCAATACAGGAAGTACCTTCTGCAGAAAGAGGCACGGGGGTTTTATTCCGTCTTTTCTTAGTGCCAAAGAAAGGAAATACTTGGAGACCAATTCTGGACTTGTCCATTCTAAATACCTTTCTGGAAATTCCAAAATTCAAGATGTTAACGCTGCAACAGCTGTTGCCTATGCTGGGCAAAGATCACTGGATTGTGACTCTGGATCTCAAAGAGGCCTATCTTCACATTCCTATCAGGCCCAGTTGCAGGAAATTCCTGAGGTTTCGGAATGGGAATTTGCATTATCAGTTCTCTGCATTGCCCTTTGGCTTGTCTACTGCGCCCAGGGTATTCACGAAAGCCCTGGCTCCAGTAATAGCTTTTCTCAGGCTAGCAGGAATTCAAATTTATCCTTATCTGGACGACTGTTTGATTCTGGCTCAAGGCAAGCACGAACTTCTTCAACATCTGCAGTATGTAATGACAGTTTTCAGATGCCTAGGGTATTCTGTGAACGAAATAAAGTCCAGTCTAGTACCCTCACAAGAGATGTGTTTTCTGGGTGTGAAACTGAATACAGCTGCTCAGATGGCATTTCTTACCCTGGACAAACAAAGGAATCTTCACCTATACTTCCAACAGCTATCAGTAATGTCCAGGCTGTCTGCAAGGACAGTCCTTCAAGCCTTGGGGTTCATGGCATCTTGCATTCTAGTACTTTCCAATGCCAAACTGCATATGAGGAAGCTACAATGGTATCTCAAGAACGTTTGGACTCAACACTGCCACGATTTGGACACTGTCATTCGGATCCTACCTTGCATTCAGAGAGAATTTCTGTGGTGGGCTCAGGAATGTCACCTAAACAAGGGGCTCTCTGTGACCCAACCAGAGGCAAGTCAGATATTAACGACAGTCGGAGTCAGCCTGGGGAGCTCATTTCAGAGGAAAATGGATTCAAGACCTTTGGGCCCCAGAGCTACTTCACTTGCATATCAACATGAAAGAGATGCTGGCAGTTCAATTTGCTTTGGAGGGATTCAAAGCCTACTTCAACCAGGACTGGTGTTGATTCGAACAGACAACACGACGGTCATGTGGTACATCAACAAGCAAGGGGGAACTCATTCTTACCCTCTTTGCAGACAAGCAATGCTGTTGTGGGAAACTGCTTTGAATCTGCACATCACTCTTCGAGCACAGTTTTTGCCAGGAGCACAAAATTCTTTAGCAGATGTTCTGAGCAGACAGATTGTGGATCCTCACGAATGGAAATTGGACCCTCAGGTATTTCTTCAATTGACAATGGCTTGGGGAACTCCGGACATAGATCTGTTTGCTTCTCCTCTGAATTTCCAACTGCCACTGTTTTGCACAAGGCTATTTCATCCGAAAGCCTGGAAAATAGATGCACTATCCTTCAGTTGGAGCAACCTTCACGTGTATGCTTTTCCTCCTTTGCCTCTTCTTCCACAGGTGCTGTTGAAAGTCAGGAGGACAAGCCTTGCATGATCCTTATAGCACCGGATTGGCCTCGTCAGCATTGGTACCCTCTGTTGAGGAGCTTGATTCATGTACCACCTTGGCCATTGCCACAGATTCCTCATTTATTGTCTCAGGAGAACAATCATTTTCTCAATGTCAGGGTGCACTCCCTGCCTGACAGCCTGGCATTCTGTTTTAGAGAAGGAGGACCTTCAGCTCCCTCAACAAGTTTTGGATGTTATTTTGGAAGCCAGGCGTCCTAGTACTCGAAAAGTTTATGCTGGTAAATGGAAGAGATTTTTTCTTTGGAGTTCAGCTAAAGGCTTTGATGTCGAATCGCCTAATTTGAGTTGTACATTGCAATATTTGACTGTTTTATTGGACAAGGGTTTGTCCTTCTCTTCTGTGAAAGTGAATGCTGCAGCTATTTCTGCTCACTATGATTGTGACCCTCCTTTATTTTCACATCCATTGGTTAAACAGTTTCTTTGAGGGGCAAAGAATATCAGACCCCCACGGAGAGCTCCTACTCCTACCTGGGATCTTAATTTTGTTTTGGAAAAGCTGACTCTGCCTCCTTTTGAACCTGCAGCTACAGCTGAATTGCAGTTCTTGTCTTGGAAGACTGCTTTTTTGTTGGCTATTACTTCTGCTAGAAGGGTATCTGAATTACAGGCCCTCATGGCAGTGGAACCTTTTCTGATTTTTCACAATGACAGGGTTTCCTTACGTACTAATCCTACTTTTCTGCCTAAAGTGATTTCTAATGTGGCATTGAACCAGTCTATACATTTGCCTACTTTTTATGCTAACCCCAAAATGAAGGGGAAAAGTTTTGCATTCTTTGGATGTACATAGGCAGTTGAGATATTATTTGAGCAGAACCACAGAGTTCAGGAGTTCTCAACAATTATTTGTTTTTTTTGCTTTGACTTCACGAGGGAAAGCTGTCTCGAAACAAACTATTTCCAAGTGGATTAGCCATTGTATTGCTTTTTGTTACTCTCATCATGGTAAGGATGTTCCAGCTGGGATCAGGCCTCATTCTACTAGGGCTACGGCCACTTCTACTGCTTTTTTGAGAGGGGTAGCTACTAAAGACATTCTAGAAGCAGCTACTTGGAGTTCTGTACATACCTTTACAAAGCATTATCATTTACCTCTTTATTCTAGGTCTAGGGCTGGGTTTGCCACTGCAATCTTAGAGGGCATGTCAGCAGCTCCTACTGCTATTTAGTTGACCAGCCTCCCTTTTTTCCGTTGCTCTGGGATTCTACCCTTATGTCAGGACTGCAGCAATGGGAGATGAAGAACATAGTACAGTTTTGTACCTACCATAAATGTAGATGTTCGAGGATCTCCATTGCTGCAGTCCAATTTTCCCTCCCTCCTTCCCCCTTTTTCTTTTTAGGTTGAGGTTTGGGTGGTATTTTTTGCATTCTGACGTCTGAGGCAAGAAAGACTGAGGTTATGGCGTCGGTCATGCGCATTTGTACTGACACGTACTGATGTCAGTCTCAAGTGCCGATGACTGACGCCGGTTATAGCCCTTTGATATTCGGGCCGATGGTGGGCAGCGGAATACCCTTATGTCAGGGCTGCAGCAATGGAGATCCTCGAACATCTACATTTATGGTAGGTACAAAACTGTACTTTTGTATGAACAACTTGTGTATCTGTGGAAGATGTTTGCATATGGGAGGGATCCACTATATCATGTATGTCTCTGTAGTCATTTAACTGTGTGCACTGGGCAGATTGCTGTAATGTAGTTGGTTCGTGGAATAACACGTACAAATACCAGATATGTGTGGCCAAATGCTAAACTGAGATTTGGCCTAAGTGTGTGAGCATGCCCAGTTCAGCCTTCCCATGGCATGTTGTCTGACATATGTCTCATTTAACAAAGTGTGCGAGCATGCCCAGTGTGAGCTTTCCATATGTTGAACTCTGCAGCTCACCACATTTGTGGATGAGTGTGAACTTCAACAAATATCTCCCGTTTATGGTTGTGTGTTGTGTCATGTTGTGTAGTTACTGTCCAACTGCTTTGTGTGTGAACACAGCAGGGATTATACTGTGCCTGCAGGGTTTGCATGGGATACTTTGCATACAGTTGTCAACATCCTTTCATACTGACTTAACACTGTAGTACCGTATAGTGTACTGGTTCAGTACTTTCAATGTGGTGGACAGTATCCAGGGCTTTAGTCCTATCACTGCTTTACAGTTCTATAGTGAGCATAAGAGCCTGGTTAGGGGCCAGTTGTGCACATCTGACCATGTTGCATTATGTTCAGATATGAACTACTTAAACCAGGCTTGTCCAACATTGGTAGTGTATTCCACAGCATAGGTGTACATTTGCAAACACTAGCGATGTGCCTTAGGCCATTTCTAATGCTAGTCAGAGAGTGTGTTTGTCCTTTGACACACATTGTAAGTGGAGTTTGCCATGACATATGTCATGGTTACTATACTGTGGCTCCGTCTACCTGTGACATAACAGTGATACCCAGGGTAAACCTACCATCTCCCATCCACTTATCAATATTCCTCTTGAGGAGAATAGATGAGTGACTCTCTGGCTAACCTGTACCGGGAGTGTACTCAAGAGCGGGGGTGCCTTCTGTGTTATGGATCATTCTGTACAGCTTGTCCTATGTATGTCAGTGCTGGGGTTCAGGTCTCCCATGTGCATAGCTCACTGTCATTCAGATTGTACAAGGTGCAGCATGTTTATTGATTCCAGCTTGGACATGGCTTTATACATCAGGCACAGCTTGCCTCTGGGTGGGCAGTATGGCAGTGTGTGTAGCTGCAGTTTGTTTAATCAGGCAACACATGGCATCTGTTCAAGCTCTTTGATACTCCTGGTGAGGTACTGTTGGGGACTTTACAGTTGATGGAGGTGTCTGCTGAGGTACATCCCACAGGGGCTATTGTAGTCAATTGTAACACTGATGAAGGATGACTGCAGAGCCACAATGACCTCCCCTTATCTAGATCTGACAACCTTCATGATTAGGTGGGTATATGGTATGTTTCTGTAAACCCTACAGCCACATGTTTGTCCAATGCAGGATATCTATCACCTTGTGTCCCCAGGTCTCTCATTACATGTTAAGTATGTAATGGGTTAACACCTATGTGGTAATTGGTGGGCACTTACTGTATATCCACAGGGGTTGACTATACACTTTTCTGCAATTAGCTTGCTGACATGGCTATGGCACCAGTTGTGTGTTCCTATGTGGCCCTTTTGTGGGATGCTTGTGTCAGCTGGAGGGCCAGATATGGTGGGCAGTTTGTAGTCCTCTGCAAACATGTTCAGACACAGTCCTTCCATGTTGGCCTGTACCTATGGGACATATATACCAAATGAGGGAGGTCCCAGGACAAAGCCTTGTGGGATGTCAGTTATATCTGGTATGTAGTCTGACATGGCTGCAGCATGTCTGACCATGTCAGTTCTGTCCTTGGTTTGGTTTGCAACCCCTCTACTGACATGGGGGTTATATTTAAGCTGGTGAGCATATCTATAATGAACACATAGGGTATTGTATGGAAGCCTTTGCAAGGTCCAGCTACGCTGTGTGGACCACATTGCACTCATCAATGACCTTAATGACTGTTTCAAATGAGTCAAACATGTTTAGGGGCAGGATCTGCACTTAAGAAAGCCACACTGGGTAGGGTCCGGTGTCAGTAGGTCCCCAGTATCTTTATGTCTGTGGTACATGCTGATCCTTTCCATAGCTGTGCAGACCAAGCTCCTCAGGATTCTGGGGTGGTCGTTTTCAGTATCCATTCAGGCAACACCTTTGTTGAGAATGACCACTGTTGTTGTACACTGCTCTTTGGTACATATCCTGTGGTAAGGCTGACATTGAGCAGTAGTGTGATTTGGCATTACATTCTTCTTGGAGTCCATGTTGGACTCAGCCCAGGACACCATCTCATACCATTGCTGCTGTGTGTTTTGCTTTGTAGATGCTGGCTGTTACCTCAGCATCTGCAATGTCAGGAGGCCAGCAGTCTGCTGGGATAGATATTTTGCATTCTGGGGGTGGGGTTTGCACTGCACCTGTCAGGATGTATGTTGGCAATATGTGTGTGTGTTTGGTATGTTGTTTGTAATATTTGTGTGATTCAGAGCATATCTGTGAATTCCCAACGCGGTTCCTACCATCAGTTGAGGAAGCCTTGGGATTATCCTTAGTGTCCTGTACAATTTATATCTTCATAGGTTCATATGTTCATACTAGGCTATCCACCCTAGGGCATTTGTAAGCCTAGCCAGAGTGTGTGTGGCTTTCGCCACCCCTTGCTATGTGAATATTATGGCCATTTATGGTTTGCTTTGCTGTGCCTCTGTCTGGACGTGACACAGTGAAGACCCCCAGTGTAAATCAATGATCATTCATCCACTTGGCAAGATTCCTGTTGAAGAGTGTCAGTGAGGGGCTCTGCCTAACATGGAGTGGTATTCTGTTCCAGGGTGTGGGGAGCCTCTGGGTTATGTATCTGTCCCTCCATCACATCCTATTTCATTATGTGTTGAGGTTGACATCTCTCACTCTCACAGCTCCGATGGCTTTGAGTTTTCTGGGGTGGAACATGTCCATTACTCCTGTGTTGGACATGGCCTTGTACAACAGACATACAATGCCACTGTGTAGGCGGTAAGTGACTGCATTCAGCTGGGGTGTCTACAGCCAGGCAGCATATGACATATATTTGAGACCCTTTATCCACTTGGTGAGGTACCTTTGAGGTCTTTCTAACTGCTGTAGGTGTCAGGTAAGGTACATCCCAAATGAGGCATTGTACTAGATTATGGGTCTGATAAGAGAACATTATAGGGGCACAATGACCTCTGTTGACGTAGATGTGAATCCTTTCATGATACGGTGTCCAATATAGACAGTCTTCCTAGCCACATTGGCAATGTGAGTGTCACATAACAGGTTACTGTCCACTTGTGTCCCTAGGTCCCTGATTACTCCTTCCATACATAATGGTTTACCACCTATGTGGTAATTTGTGAGTACCTTGTTTGGTATTTGGTGGGACATTCATTCTGTCCAGTGTCTTCAGGATGGATGGGTGGGGTTCCTGCGTGTGAGAGTGTGGTTTGTAGCATGCTACAGACTGTACAGCAGTCTTGCCTATGGTTAATGTTGCACATGGGTGGACTCCAATGCCTTGTGCATTGTCAGTTACCTGGACGTATGGGTGTCTGTGCTGAATATGGATACTCACCCTCCTTTTATGTTTTGTTCCAGGTTTTGGTTCCATAATGCATGGTATGTGGTGTAACCTGGTAGTGCTGGTGTGCTGTCAGGAGGCTTGCAGCAGGTTTCTGTTACTGCACAGACATCGATGTTCTCCATACTGGGGAGGGCCTCGGGAGCATGCATATTGAGGTTTACACATCTGGCATTGGTCAGCATTACCCTTATGTTTCTTTCCACTTATGTTTTCTAGGGTGGTGGGTTAGTCTTTTCAGCCTTGCCTATGAAAGGCTCTATGGAGGTGGCAAAAGCCTTATCCAATATCCAGACGTCCAGGGGTAACAGGTGCAAGCCATCCCTGGAACAGCTGCGTGTCTTGTCAAGCATGACATCCCAAGCAGACAAACATTGGATCCCCTTGGAATGACACCAGTAATTGTGCCACTTGTTATAACTGATCATTCTGTGTTTGTACTGTGGCATCATTCTTGGTGAGGGTAGGATGCTGCGAATGGTCATTGTCATATCAGCCTGGACTACATAATCGGAGAGCTCATCTATGTCTCTTTTCATGTAGTCCGGGGAGTTACATCTCAGGTCATTCACACCAGCATGGACTATGACTGCATCATACTTCTACTTGCTTTGGGGTGACCTGCATACTTGTGTTATGGGGCGTATTGTAGTAGCCTACAGGCAGCTTACTGTACCCTTTCCCTTGTTCAGTCTGGTGTGTGGGACAGCAGCGTGTCTCACTATGGAGTCACCTATTACAACTGTATCAGGCATGTTGTTTCTCCTTCTGGCCTGTGACTGTTTGGCACACCAGCTTTGTGTACTATGTGTTGCATGTGCTATGTTTGGAGGTTGTTTGATTGGGTGTCTGCTTTGGAGGCCTCTGTTGGTGTGGTTTGTTTGTAATTCGGGCCTCCAGGAATGTTTTTCTGTGTTTATGTCTTTGGTTTGCAGTTGTCATAGGTCTATGTGGGACTGGCTTTGTAGTGTGTGTGGTTACCTTCTCCTCCTGACTAGTTTTGGGAGTACTGAGTTGAGGGAGCTCAGCCTCCAGTTTGGATAAATGGTTGCATCTTTCACATATATTTGTATTTCTTGGGGGGAGTTGAGGGTTGTCTGTGGACTTGGGGCAGGTGTAACATTGCCTCAAGATTCACAGATTCAACTTGTTGTAGCTGGCCTTAGTGGATTGTATGTGTGGACATATCTTATTGCCATACTACTGATCAGTGATTACTTCTTTTTTTATGTTTGCTCTATCATGTAGTAGCTTCCTCATTTTCTTGCATGGTTTGGTAATGGTTGGAGTCCACCATGCCAGATGTCTGTGTGTATGGCATTGTGTCTTGTTTTAATTTAGGATTGCATAATCCAAGCATTCCTGGCAGTGTTCATGGAATGCCTGTATAACAGGTTCTGAGGTGTGGCCCATATCTTGCACCTGCACAGGGCCTTTAATGGATTCCACATCAGTTTGGAGGAGTGCAACCTTTGCTTTACACATGTTTTTCACTGTGGTTTTCTGGCCAGGGACTGTGGTCAGGATGTGTATATCCAGTGTGATTACTCTATGGTCTGGTCTTACCAGTAAGCAATACACTTCTCATCTTGCCATCCAGCACCCATGTTGCTGATTATCACATCCAGTATGCTTACCCCTCTTGTGGGAGTGGTACGTTGTTCCTGGGCATTTTGGTTTATGGATTCTATGAACTTTTGTCCTATAGTGTTGGAGCTAGTATAATGCTCCCAGTTTATGTCTGGGTATTTTCAGTCACCCAATATAATGTGGTTTGGAGGACTTGATATATTCATGTATTCCAACATAGGCCAGGTGCAGTTCCTGGTGTTGGGACGGTAGTCTGTACTTTACATCGAAAATTCAAAGCAGGATGGCACAAGAAACTCAATGACATGGAGAACAAATGGATTATCAGGTTAGGGGGTCTTTTCAGACCAGGATTGAATACATTGGAACCAATTTATTAGGTTCAAAACACATGTTCATTTTTCAATTTTTTATATATGCAAATAACCATGCTCTATGCATTTTCAATATATTTATTATGGGTGGTCTTATTAATATTAAATATTATATTCCAGCCATATATGTATTGCTATATATTTATAATGGCAGGTTATTTGCTTGGTGTCATATTTGTTATATTTGTTATATAACATTACATGTTTGGAGTATATGTTTTTTATATCTGCCAGATTTTCTGGATGGGATATATCTACATTTATTTTTGTTTAAACATATAAGTGATTTTAGAACATGTGGTGCACATTATGAGGATATCTGTATTTGGTTAGTACATTTAATATTTTTACAATTGGGCAATATCTCTTTAAGAGAGGGACTATAAGTATGTTTCAAAATGGTGGTGTTTTATTTTCATGGATATTTGGCATTGAGAAAGGCTAACATTAGCCGAAACCGGTTTGCTTATTCAGCATGGTTTTTACCATTGCTGATACATCGATTCATTGAAGCAATAAACTATTACTTTACATCCTATACATGCTGGTCCGTTTTGGTTTTTTGAGGTCTTGGTGCTTTTGGACCGTGCACGCTGGTCCCACGTGCGTGATACCTTTGGTTTGGTTGCAGTCGCAAGTTTCTTTTTCACGCTGGGGACGCCTGGATGGTTGTGCTTCTCCATCATTCCTTCTTTGGATATTGCCCATTGGATTCCTTTTTTTGGACATTTGTGGTTTATTTTGGTAAGACTTCAGTTTTCGAACCCCATTAACATTGATAGATCCATTTTCGGTTGAGTTTGGTCGCGGATTCGTTTGGGCTCATTTTATTTCTTCAGTCATCTTGTGGGGCCTGGACATTGGATTATACATGATGGTTTTACTTGGAGGCCTCATCCGCTGATCGGATGGTTCGGAAATTACTGTTTGGCACTAATCTCTTTTGTCTGGTTTTGATCGAACAGTCTATCGGAATGCATGCTTATTTTCATAAGGTACTGTTGGGAACTATCTCATCTTAAAACTCTGAGGGGCGTTTTGTCTTTATGACTCCTTGCAGTTCCTTACCGACAGGAAATTTATAATATTGAATATTGTATATCATCAATGGCATCGGGATATATTCCCAGCATTTCGTTTTTGGACTGGGCCATCTAAATGTGTGTTTTCGAACTGGAGATATTTGTGCAACAACAGTTCTTTTTAGTATTCTGAGGAGCGGTGGCCATTTTGACTTTTTTGGCTATTCATTTATGGACAAATTTATATTAATACATCGTGTTGTTGTGAATACATGCATGTTATATTTTTGCAGAAAGGTTTTTTCATATTCAGGGTCTGTTCTTTATAGTTGTATCAGGTCTTGAATATATGTTAGGAGGGTGTCATACTCATGTTATAAGTTTCATTTATGATCTGTCGCATGGGTTTAAATAGCGGTTTGCAAGGATGGTTTGCGGTTGGGGAAATGATCATTACGATCGGTTTGCTGTTTTGCAACAGTGGTTAGGGCCGGTCAGTGAAATTTTCAGGATCACGGATTATTCAAATTATATTGTGATTTGGAGCTCGTATGCCCTTGATATTATATATTCATCAGACAGGGGTTATTACATAGTGAATTATATATACCCAGTTTCCTTTGGGTTTTATTAGATACAGGTTGTAGGAAGCACACTGATCAATACTGTTTTTTAGATATTAACTGGCATTACAGGTTGGGATACAGTCATTCCTTGTTAATAAGAGTATTTTTTTCATTGGATCTTAATTTTTCTGGAACATTCTCAGCAGGAAAATATTTGGGCAAAAAAATTATTATTGTATTGGTTATGTGTGGTCAAAATATGTTCAACACTGCATTTATAACATGTTGAGATCTGAATAAGGAGACCTAAATAATTTTATTGTTGGGTAGCATTGGCTATCATAATACCAGATGAGATGAAGGTCGATCTGGTTTAAAATCATTTATTGCTTATTTGAATTTTGTTTAACATAGTCCATATCAGTACCAGATGAGACGAATGTCATTCTGGTTTATAATTATTATTCTTGCTTCTTTGAAGTTGTTAAAGTCACTTCAATACCAGAGGAGATGAAGGTCGATCTGGTTCAAAATTAAAATTATAATTATTCATCTTGCTTATTTCAATCCTGGCTAATACAGGCTATATCAATACCAGATGAGACGAATGTCATTCTGGTTTATAACTATTATTTTTGCTTCTTTGACCGTGTCAAACCAGTTATATTTTCTATCAGGGAATTGGTTCCCTTTGAGGTTGCGCCTCATTTATTAGTATTGTGATACTGGTTGAGACGAATGTCATTGTAATCAATATACTTTAGCCTGAGACACCAACTTACCTTTTGTCATATGTAACAATATGGGTTCTTATTATTATGGATAGGTAGTGTTTTTGTTTTGACTACAACATTCTAGAAATGTCTATAGAACATTTCTCTCAATAATAGATAGATTTCCTTTTTTCTGTTTGTGACTGTTTCAGAAATTTCAAACATTGTTTTTGTACCCTATTGGTTTTTTTGAATTATTCCAATATGGATTTAAATGATATCTTACATGGACTAGCAGCTGATAAGGATAATTTGGAGGTGTTTGGCCTGACTACTAATGCCAGTTTAAATATGACTGATTCTATAACTAATGATGAACAAAAATGTAGTTATACATTTACCAAACTAGGGAGACAGATGAGAATTTTACGAACGAATGTTTGGCATATGAAGTTGTTCAAGGCTTATCAAGCTAAGAACATAACACCAAGGGGGTTGAGGGTACGGTTACAACCTTTGGTGACACATATTGATGATGAGTTATCCAAGGATTGGGTTGAAGCACAACATTCAGCATCCATGCTTTTTGTAGGTTGTTTGTTAAAATATTATGACAGAATAATCACTACTAATCTGTCAGATATTCAATGTTTGTGCTTGGAGGCTGAACAATTTAATAAGCAGCAGTATTATTCTCAGCATGTCTCCAATTTGGCTAAAGATTTGTCTATTCTTGAAAAACAACTGATGAAAAGAAAGATCAACAAATTTCAGCGTGATCTTATGGACTATGAAAAAGGGAAACCTTTTATTAGTCAGAAAACAGTTAGATTCAGTGAACCAAAAAACATTCAGAGGGGTAACAATAACAAGAAAAGACCTAGGTCAATTTTCAGACATCAACATATCTCTTCAGATTGTACTTCTGAGGAAGAAACTTCTTCCACCACTGATGGAGAAGTGTCCTCACGTCAGGCGTCCCCAGTGGCGAAAAGAAGACAGATGCCCCCTTTAGATCAAAGGGTAGGAGGAGGGGGGGCAGAAAACACAGATCTAGGTTCAAATACCCCAACTCTACAGAATCTGTTGAAACAAATGATACAATAGTTAATAATGTTCATAACATTTCTTCTACCATTCTTTCCCCTGCTCAGATTACACTTTTAAATAAAGGATTGAACTTTGTTCCAAGTTCTGTGGTTCCTGAACATGATTTATTAAATGATGTTAATAATTTTTGTAGACTACTCAATCTGAAAATATTTTTTTCAGACAAGAATGACTCTCAAAGATCTACTGAATTTAGATTCAGAAAATCCACTTTTGTTGCTCCAATGAACAAACATGTTTCTATTTTCAGGGAATGTATCATGAAGGAGTTACACTATGCTAATGTATATCAACCTCAATTTAATAATTTATGCCCCATGGAAAGACAGGCCTTATTAGATCTCAAAAACAATCATCAGCTAGTCATTACAATGGCTGACAAAGGAGGTGCCATAGTGGTAATGGATTATCAAGCTTATACTAATGAGGCTCTTCGACAACTATCTGACTCTAGTTATTACAAACAGCTAAAGGTGGATCCTACTTTACGTTTCAAGGCTGAAATAGATAGGTTTTTGGAAGTGTCTACTACTCAGGGGGTAATTACGGAAAAGGTAGCTAAGGAGTTACAGGTGGAGGAACCTTTTCCCCAATACCTATATCTGTTACCTAAAATTCACAAGGATGCACAAAACCCCCCAGGCAGACCCATTGTTTCTGGGCGTGGTTCTTTAACTGAACCTCTATCGACCTTCCTTACTGTATATTTAAAACCATTATTGAAACAGATTCGATCAGATACAGGACACAACTGAGTTTCTTAATATAGTTCAAGACTCACAACTAGAATCCTCGTGGTGGTTGTGTACCCTTGATGTAGCCTCATTATACACAAGCATACCACATGAATTAGGCATTTTAGCTGTTTCATACTGGCTTTACAAGTCTAAATTATATTCTACAGAATTTAACAATTTTCTGACTAAACTGACCGAATTTGTATTATGTAAAAATATTTTTCATTACAACAGCCAAGTTTATTGGCAAATTAATGGCAGCAATGGGGCCATTCCCCATATATGCCGATCTGTTCATGGGTTATTTTGAGGCGACATATATATATGATACACATCACAACTTTTTTTTGCCACATCTAGATATTTGGAGAAGATATTTGGATGATTGTTGGATGGTGTGGCGTGGAAATAAGGAACAACTTTCTAATTTTGTGGACTATCTAAATGACAACAGTTTTGGAATTCGATTTTCAGCTAATATAGAACATGGTAGCATTGTGTTTTTGGATGTTTTGGTCACTAGACTTGAGGATCATACCTTAGCCACGTCGGTTTATAGGAAATTTCCTCAGTACAACACTCTGCTACATGCGGATAGTTGTCATCCACGCCACATCATCCACAACATCCCCAAATCTCAGTTTATGAGGATGAAAAGAATATGTTCTTCTCCAGAGGATGGCTCTAACTTTTGTGATGACCTTGTCAATAGATTTGTTGATCGTGGATATCAAAAATATACCATTTTTAAATCTTTGAAAACAGTCAATAACTTATCACGTTCTGATTTATTACAATATAAATCTAAACAACAGTTCATGTCTGGATCACGGAACAATTCCACTTTGAGGTTAGTCACTACATATGGGGCTAATACTAATCGATTTGTTGATATAATTAACCAACATTGGGACATTCTACGCTCCCATGAATTCCTGAACCGTATATTACCTCAACAATGTTCCTTTTTTTACCACAGGGGAAGAAATTTAAATTCTTTTCTAACTCATTACAAGAGATACAGTTCACATAACTCATTACAGACCACTTTGGAGGGAAAAACACTTAAGGGGAGTTTTCCATGTGGCCATTGCTCATTTTGTAAACACATGCCTAAAACTTGTGAGTTTTCTAGCAGAAACACATCTCAGGTTTTTGAGATTAGGATGTTTGCTAATTGTAGTTCAGACTGGGCTATATATTTGGCCACTTGTAATTGCTCCGCATTTTATGTGGGACAGACCTCTAGGCCTGTTAAATTTAGGGTTTGTGAACATATAAGTGCGATTAGAAATAAACGTATGACCAACGCTCTGTATAAACATACTCTTGAACACCCTTCTGCTCATTTTACATTCATTATCATAGATAAAATTACTTTACATCGAAAATTCAAAGCAGGATGGCACAAGAAACTCAATGACATGGAGAACAAATGAATTATCAGGTTAGGGGGTCTTTTCAGACCAGGATTGAATACATTGGAACCAATTTATTAGGTTCAAAACACATGTTCATTTTTCAATTTTTTATATATGCAAATAACCATGCTATATGCATTTTCAATATATTTATTATGGGTGGTCTTATTAATATTAAATATTATATTCCAGCCATATATGTATTGCTATATATTTATAATGGCAGGTTATTTGCTTGGTGTCATATTTGTTATATTTGTTATATAACATTACATGTTTGGAGTATATGTTTTTTATATCTGCCAGATTTTCTGGATGGGATATATCTACATTTATTTTTGTTTAAACATATAATTGATTTTAGAACATGTGGTGCACATTATGAGGATATCTGTATTTGGTTAGTACATTTAATATTTTTACAATTGGGCAATATCTCTTTAAGAGAGGGACTATAAGTATGTTTCAAAATGGTGGTGTTTTATTTTCATGGATATTTGGCATTGAGAAAGGCTAACATTAGCCGAAACCGGTTTGCTTATTCAGCATGGTTTTTACCATTGCTGATACATTGATTCATTGAAGCAATAAACTATTACTTTACATCCTATACATGCTGGTCCGTTTTGGTTTTTTGAGGTCTTGGTGCTTTTGGACCGTGCACGCTGGTCCCACGTGCGTGATACCTTTGGTTTAGTGTTCATGGAATGCCTGTATAACAGGTTCTGAGGTGTGGCCCATATTTTGCACCTGCACAGGGCCTTTGATGTATTCCACATCAGTTTGGAGGAGTGCAACTTTTGCTTTACACATGTTTTTCACTGTGGTTTTCTGGCCAGGGACTGTGGTCAGGATGTGTATATCCAGTGTGATTACTCTATGGTCTGGTCTTATCAGTGAGCCATACATTCTCATCTTGCCATCCAGTACCCATGTTGCTGATTATCACATCCAGTATGCTTAGCCCTCTTGTGGGAGTGGTATATTGTTCCTGGGCATTTTGGTTTATGGATTCTATGAACTTTTGTCCTACAGTGTTGGAGCTAGTATAATGCTCCCAGTCTATGTCTGGGTATTTTCAGTCACCCAATATAATGTGGTTTGGAGGACTTGATATATTCATGTATTCCAACATAGGCCAGGTGCAGATCCTGGTGTTGTGACGGTAGTCTGTAGCAGGCTATAAACTGGGAGGCAGTTTTAGCCACTGTTACTTGACCATGGCTAGTCCATGCTGCTTCTTGTTGTGGTACCAACATGGGGGTGTGGTTATCCTTGACAATTATTGCTAGTCACCCTCCTTTTGTAGCTTGTTCCATGTTTTTAGGCTGTACAGCACAGTATGAGGTGTAACCTGGTAGTGTTAGGGTGCTGTTGTGATCCTTGATCCAGTTTTCTGTTACAGCACAGATATCAACATTCTCCATACTTGGTGAGTTTAGACTGCATGCATCTTGCTGTTTAGACTTCTGGCATTGGGTAGCATTACATCTAGGTTCTTATCCGTTCTGATACCTATGGAGATAGGTTTGTGTTTTGAGCCTTACCTATTCAGGGCATGCTGTGGGTAACAACAGCCTTTGCCAGTATCCATACGGCCTGCACTGATAGGTGCACACCAGTCCTAGTAAGTGGAGCATCGTGTCATGCTCAGCATGTCATCCCAGGCTGCCGCACATTGGATCCCCTTTGACTAACTGCAATACTTCAGCCAGTTATTGCAATCGATCATCTCATTGTCATATTGTGGCATGATGCTTGGTGAGGGTAGGATGTTAGTCACGGTCCTCAGGTGTGCATATAGTACATGGTGTTACATTACTTAACACATGGCATTCATGCCTCAGGTGGTGCTGCAGGGCTGCCTCTGTCGGATGCACATATTACACTCCCTGTACATGTTTGTGAGCAGGTCATGTCATTTTAGGCATCCCTGTTATTATTTGAGTGAGTCAGAGGGGGTATCATTCCCACGGTTCCTACTGAGCCAGTGTATGTGCTATGCGTTGCCTCTTTGCCAAGGCCAGGGCATACTGGGCATGCCTCCTTCTTCCTACTGGGGCAGGCTCAGGTTGTTCCTCCTCCGAGTCACGCTCTGCCTGTGATGGCCTTGGCAATGGTGGGGGGCTGTTTGGCCCAGCCCTATGCTGGTCCTGCTGCAGCTGTTTTCGCAAGATCATATTATGTAGAATAGCACATATCATGACAATTTGGGTACATGTAGTTGGTGTGTACTGCAAGGCTCCACCAGATGTGTCCAGACACCGGAACCATGACTTGAGCAGCCCAAGCACATGCTCTATTACATTACGTGTTTGTGCATGTGCCTCATTATGGCATTCCTGTTCAGGTGTGTGTGCGTTTCTGATGGGTGTCATCAGCCACAGCTCCAGTGCATAACCTGCATCCCCCACTAGGTGTCCGTGTGGGATGTCCCCATTGGCAAATGCCTGGTACAGCTGTGTCAAATGCCAGATGTGGGAATCATGGTAGCTCCCAGGGCAGCCAGCACACACATTCATTATTATGCCCTGGGCATCACACACGACCTGGCAGTTGATGGAGGGGAAGCCTTGGCGGTTAATGTAGGCCCTACCCCGATCACCAGCTGGTGCTTTGATGCATATGTGCGTGCAGTCTATTGCACCCACTACCTCAGGGTATTCCGCTATTTGCTGGAAGAGACGCATATTGCTGGCCAATACCTCACGGGCATTGGGGAAATATACATGATCACCGACATGTGCTGACATGGCATCCAGGAACTGGTGCAGTACCCTGGAGGCTGATGCCTGTGATATCCCCATCATATCACCAGTTGGTCTCTGGAAGGTACCTGTTGCTAGTATTCTTAGGCCAACACATACCTTGGTTTTCACTGGGATGGGTTCCCCTCTGTTGGTTCTGTGTGTGAGGCGTGGCCTGCACAGCTCAACTATTTGCTGCAGGAGGTCTCTGTCCACTCTATAGTGCTCTACTATTTTCAGCTCATGTAACCCGTGGTAGGTGACCCTGGGCCTGTACACTCTTCTCCGTCTCCTCACTGTGGGATGTCTGGCACCATCTGCATTGTCACCACCCTAAGCAAGTCGCCTATGTCTCATTATGACAGCTATGGCAGCCCCTAACATTTCTGCTCTGAGTTCAGCTTTTTCAGTTTTCACATCTAATAGCTTACTCCTGTCTTGCAGTGTCTCTTGAGAGAAGCATCCTGCACTGCTATTTGCAGAGTTTTAAGTGCTGGGCTGTGCTACTATTCTGCCTGTGTAATTGCCTGCTTCTAATTGTTTTCACCTGCTAGCTCCAGCAGTATTCCCTGCTAGCTTCCTACTAATTCAGTTGCTTCCTTCTTCCTTTCTGTTTCCTCAGGGGGGAGCAGCGTGCATACCAGCAGAAACATGCTCACAGTGGCTTACATGTGCGCACACCTGCATACACAGTTGACAATCATGTTATTCGGGTTAAAACGCACGCACACCTGCGCAAACAGTGTTAAACATCTGCCAACATGCTCCAACCTGCTCAGTCTGCCTTACACACATGCATACTGTCTTACTCATGCTTCATGGCGCGCACACGTGCGCATGCACGCTCAGCAAGAAACTTTGGTGTAGCCAACAGTGTACACCTTCAATTTCTTGACTTTCCCATGGTTATGTTGTGGCACTCCTCTTTCCATGATATGTGTCTGACATCTGTCATGTAACACTGAACTCCAATGAACTGCATTTCTTTCTTCCATTCCCCCCTGTGATGTCACCTATCTCCTATTCTGTTCCTCCCCCTTATGTAACTCTTACACTACTCAGAATGTGCTCATTTGCTATGTGACAGTGGAATTCAGTATCCTAACACTCATTTGCATCAGATTGCCTACTAATGCTTAGTTACATGTCTTACACTCAGCTTCCCCCCTTAGCAACCACTACACGGTGGCCATGTTGTTTTTGGTCTGCTGGTCCCTGCAATGTAAATCCATGTATTGCATAAAACCCACATTTGTGGGTTTATAACCTTCATTTTTATGTTTTATACAGCGCACCCAGTTTGCCCAGGGTTGCTCTGGGTTTAAACATTGGCGATCGCCGAAAAAAAAAAATATATTTATTTCTCATATTTGCATCAGGGTACCTTGCCAATGGCCACATATTTAACCATTGGCATGCTGCCTGACACATATGCACCCTTTATTTGAAGCTGACATGGCTCCATTGTGTTTTTTGCTGAAACGTACTCAGTTGTCAACTGAGTACATTTCTGCAGCTAAAACGGCTCTTACACGGGCTGCTTTGGGCTTCTTGGATTGCTAATCTACCTCATTTGCATGCTATTCGGCTGCAAGTGCGGTGATTAGCATATCCACACCCACTCTGTGAAAGAGACCTTTTAGCTGGTCTCTTACACGGACTTTAGGACTGTTCCTGGATCGCGAAGGCTGCATGGAGTCTTACACTACTCTTAGACTCCGTGCACGCCTTCGTGAATCCTGCCCTTAGTCTTTACAAAAATGGTTTTAGCTTGTCTACTGGTGATGTATCTCTTGTGTGAAGCTAAGCTTACCATGCCAACTCTGCCAAGTGCATTTACTGAGCTTCTCAAAAAGATTATAGATTAAGAGGTCAGAAGATATTGAGAAATGTCTGTGCGAATATATACAAATAAATATGTCCACATTGCATTTAATGATTACTAATCTTTCAATTGTTAGTAAATTTAAAGCCAGAGATACAATGAGAAGTTTGGACAATTCATCTTAGTAATATAATGACTACTTTAGTTTTCTCTGGTTAAAAAAAAAAAAAGAATTATGGCCGCAACCTCCTTGCATACATTTATGGTTATCCATCCATATAATCATGTTTACTCATTCAATCACCTAGATTCATTCTGAAGATACCAAAATGAGTTGCACCATTTGACCTGTAACAGGAGATAGTTTTCAAGACAGATGAAGTGCTCAGTGAGGAATCATTTATGTAAGCTGGTGTTGTTAATTTTACTGTGGAGGTTAATATCATTGCAAAAGGCATTTGAATGATTACAAGATCATAAACATATTTGCTGTAGTTAAGGGGCAGTAGATGAAAACATGTATACTAGTATATGGCTGTATATTCAGAAACTTTTGGAGGGATGCTCATATGCTAAAATGTGTTGAGGAGGGCGGATGGTATCAGTAGAAAATCATGAGAGTATGAAATCTAAATTTCCAACTGCAGTCCTGTTGCCTCAGTTTGTGTAACATTGTATTGTCTTAACACTCCTCTGTACATTTATGCGTTATGTGCTCACATTTCAGTCTTTTAATAAAAACTAAAGCAAAAGTGAGTATGCGTGTGTTTGTGTGTGTGTGTGTGTGTGTGTGTGTGTGTGTGTGTGTGTGTGTGTGTGTGTGTGTGTGTATTATATACCTCCTACATTATAAGATATTGGGATTAGTAATCTTATTTGAGAAACAAATGGAATGCTTATGTTTACCTAAAATCATATTCTACTTCAAAAAATGCATGATGACGTCCATATCTATTGAAAATACTGCCATAGGTGTACACACTGGATCTTAAAGCTTCCATCCCACAGAGAGCAAAATATTAAATATTCATTAGCTTGTCAGTGCTTAACCCAGCTTAATCCATAGTAACAGCATGACCAAATTGTTTTTCTTAAGTGTAATGTGGACAAATAGAAAACAGAGAAAAAAATGAGAGAAATATCATCGATGACAAAAAGTTAAAACCTTTGAAAGTACTGTGAGAGATGAGTTGTCATTGCTAGTGTCCTTCTTTTCAGAGCTGTCATTTATAATTCATCAAAACCATACAGAAGATTTCAAATTGTATGAGAATGGCATCTCCTTTCAGGAAAACACTCTTCTAATTAACTTTCCCAGTGACCCGAAAATAAACATTTTCCCTCCATTCTGCAGAGACGACAGTGTCATTCTGACATTGTTGTTTGATAGCACTATAAGTTTTGATATTATTACATGCTTCAGACTTATCTATAATTAATTTAATTCATTGGAACCTGGTGTTAGAGAAACCACACAAATAAGTAAATAAGGAGGCAAGTGTCTGTTTTCTTGTTTCTTTTTTGAGAATAAATTTATTTCATATCTTGAAGGGCTCACTGTTTGATACATTGTTTAAAACAAGCTTGTCATTAAATATTTCTTAGCAGCAATACATTTCTGACAGTAAAAGGCATAGATTTGGCAGCAGAGAAAGATCCACTGGCAGCCTTTTCTCCTTTTTCAGTCCCATTATCTCTGTACAAATCTTCTTTCCCATCATGTCCTCTTGCTACTTTATTGTGAACATGTTCATGCTTATTTACAAATGTCAGCACTCATGGCCTTACAGCTTCTTCTGTAATGCTTCCATTCAACCTTGGACCTGCCTTTTTGAGAAATACTGCTGCACATCCTTTAATACTCCTAGCTTTGTTTGACACTCCTGCATAAAGCTACTTAAATTACAGTACACAAACCATGGCTAGCTGTTTATATATCTATACCATGTTCTCGTCTGCCCTACTTTATTCCCTTAAGTACACAGAACGTTTTCTTAAAAGTTCATGCAATATCTGTAGTGTGTCACTTTTCCATTTCTGTTAATGTTTGTCTCCAAGTTGTAGTTTATATACTGAGATTTGGCAAAGCATGCCATCAGAGCTCTCATCACTTTGTGACACAGATAAAGATAAGCAATGTCAGAGTACTAAGTTCATGCATACACATCAACATGACAGTAGTCATGCATATTATTGATAAACACATGCTATTTAATTAATTTTATTTCACTTAGCAGACAGGACAGATGATCTTGAGCCTAATAACATTGTTATGGGATACCACAGATGGTACTTACACTAATTAGAAAAGAATTTGACCATGATATTGCAAAAACATATATGTTTGACTATGGAAAGATTGATGACTCTTAAGGGTATAGAAAAGTTATTTCCTTAGTTAGTGGAATTTTGTGATGTCAGCCTATATGAGAAGACATTATGGATATTGTGATTTTTGTCTCTTCTATAGAAAAAATCATAATGAAGTCAAATATACATATCGCTAGAGACAGCAGTCCATTTACTATTAATTATGTTAGTATGCTACCTGTGAAAGTTGTAGCAATATGTGTGAGACCTGGCAACTTTGCACATGAAACAGAGGTAATTTTGGATTTCTCAGATATAATATAGTATGTCAGTGTTACTGCACTCACAATGTAACCAAGGTTAGTCTTTTAGAGATCACATTTGATGATTTGTTTTATCTAGTCTCTCATTTGCTAGCACAGTTTAGATGTGATGTTACATACGTTTTTATCACAACATGCATTTTATTTGTCATTTGTTGACCAGATTAGTCTGACTTGGCTTGTAAGTTCATTTCAGGAGAGATCTGAGGTGGTATTTATATACCTAGGAGAAATTTGGCCATGGTATTATGCAACTTCCCGTACTCATCATTATTGTGAGTGGGACCCATTTTGAAGGAGCACTTCCTATTTCTGTTCCAGGCACAGATGCACCTAGAAAAACAGGAAGGCAGATGGAGAGAGAAGGAGATGATGTTGTGGTGAATAAAATGGAAGAGAAGGGAAATATCAAGACTGTAGAATGTGTGCAGGATTCTGAGGAATTGTTTGAAAGAAATCTGTTTGATGGAGATAAGTCAGCAAATGGTGGATGCACACAAACAAACTTCCAGTCAGGAGGGTTGCAGGATGAGTTACTTAAAGAAATGCTTGTGCAGACTGAGCCAGAAAATGAAGGAGATGTTTCCTGGTGGGACATTATGGAGAAAGTACAAAGGGAGGATGCAGAGACAATACTGAAAAATAGTGATGAGATGGGAAAGAAAACATATGCAGAGAATGCAAAAGAAGGCAAAAGTGCAGTAGCAGAAAAGATGGCAGAAAAAATGAAAAACAGAAGTATGTGGTAAGGATTCAAATTTAGGAAGACAAAGAAATGGACAGGTATGAAGCATGGAACAATTTAGGAGCTCATTTGAGTGTAACAGCACAGAAGGTAAGAGCATTTATTCTTATTAATAGACATTTTGTGAAACTAGGGCAGCCACGGTGATGCAGCGGTTAGCATTGCCGCCTCACAGCAAGATGTTCTCCGGTTCGATCCTCAGCTGGGGTGCCTTCTGTGTGGAGTCTGCATGTCCTCCCTGTGGTCGTGTGGATTTCCTCCGGGTGCTCCAGTTTCCTCCCACATCCCAAAGACATGCAGTAGGTGAACTGAACACTCTAAATTGCCCCTAGGTGTATGCGTGTGCCTTCTGTGGAAGGTTGGGCGCTGGGCTGGCAACTTGATACTGTAAAACTCCACTGCCAATCATGAGCAGACAGATGATCCGCTGTGGCGACCCCTAACCGGGAAAAGCCAAAAGAAGAAGAAGAAGACATTTTCTGAAACTACATTTGAGACTAATTTTATCAATAGAAAATTTTCTTGGAGAATATGAAAAAAAGACTGTAACCCATGGAGTGTTTATGTGATAAAAGCATGTAACAGGGCAACAAAAAAGAAAATTCCTGTACAGTTTTGAACATCGGTAGAAAGAGAGACTTTGCAAGGACATTTAACAAATATTTGTAAAGAAGTACTAGACATTGCAAACGTTTATGACAAAAGGTATTTATAGAGCGGTGGCTGGGATTGTAATATTGTGTTAAAAATAGAAAGAAAAAATATGCATACATCAAGCATGATAAATATGGAGGGGAATAGAGGTGTCATAAAATACTGGACACAACACAAAACATGTTTTTTTGTGGAAAAGAAGGACATTTGAACTTGATAAGTAACTGTGACAAAAGTAAATGTTATATTTGTGGAGAAATGGGATGCTAAAAATGTGAACTGAAATATTATAAATGTAACAAAACTGGGCATTTATGGATGGATTGCAAAAATGAAGTGCAAGGAAAAAGAAAAAGAAAGAGAAGAGGAAAATGAACAAAGAGAAAAAATAGAAGTAATATAAATAGAAGAAAAATTAGATGAGAAAAAATATAAAGATGAAAGAAGGTTATAAAAGAAGTGATAAAGAATACATAAATTGGGATTTAGTAAAATAAAAGAAAAAAGAATTATAATGGTAAAAGACAGAAACAATTAAGTTTAAAGGGATAAATACAAAATAAAAAGTATAAAGGAAATGGATGAAAAAGAACACATACATCTAATGACTGGGGGTTGGTTAAAGTGTTTGACTCAGAGATGCAAGGTTCAGTTTTTGATTTTTACTATGGGAAGAAAATTGACTAATCTTAGAATGGCCTATTAAGTAAGCTAACCTAGTAATTAGTTATGAACTTAAGAAACCAGGAATCTAGGGAATATGAAAATGTTAGAGTGCTTTCTGCAAATGTGAGTAGTACTAAGAATGTAGTAAGAAGAATAGGGATTGTGCAGTGGTGTAATACATGTGATATAAATGTAATTATATTGGAAGACAAAAGATTTTTAAAAAAATGAAGAATGATTGCAGACACTGATGCTATGGGGAGGAAAGGTCATCTGGAATTTGGGAAATGAGAGATGTTCTGGAATACCTGTATTCTGTAGAAATACAGTAAATATATTATATGTAACATTAGCAAAAATGGAAAGGTTAACCACTGTAGATTTAAAATGGAAAGAACAATTATATAAAATTATAACATTACATGGTGATACTGATTTTAAAGAAAGGGACTCCTTATTTCTTCAGATTTTAGACTATAAAGTGATAAATATGAATATTATAATAACTAGAGAATTTAACTGTGATTTATGAGGCAAGCGTAAAAATAAAGGATTTTTTTTAAGATAAATGTTGGAGGTTATGTGACATGATAAGTTAAAACCTTGGGACAAAATTTCATGGACTTTCAAAAGGGGTATTTATATAATTGAAATAGATTATGTTATAGTATCAGAAGGTTTATTTATAGGTGATGGTGAGGTAGTTGAAATAGGTTTTTTTTTGATCATCTTGCAATATGGCTAGAAATAAAAGAAAATATAGATTATATAAAAATAAGCAAAGAAATAAAAAGAATAAATGAGAAGGCATGGAATGAAGAAGTAAAGGGTTTTGTAATACAGCTATGAAAAGAGCATATTACTAAAAATTGGATTGAATGGTGGGTGATATTTAAGGACAAATATAATTTTTTTTACAGTGGTAATATACTATGACAAAAGTAAAGAAAGAAAAATATAACAGAACACATAAGAATGCATTGGAAGATTTAGAAAATAATGATAAAAAGTATTTTACAAAGAAAAAGAATTATATGAAAGAAGTGAAGAAAAATAGAAGAACTGTTATATAAGTAAAGATCATTTTTACAGGAAAAAAAGAAAAACTATTATGTTTCTTAAGATGATTAGTAAAGAAAGATGATAGTGAAATAAGAATAAAAAACATAAAAAAAGAAATAGAAAGAACTCAGGAAAATATTATGAATAGTATAGTATAATATGTATAGGAAATGTTTAAAGAAAAAACGAAGGCAGTGAATAAAATATGGAAAGTAAATAAGTTAACAAAAAAAGACAATAACACTTTGGAAAAGCTATATTTTTAAATGAGCTCGATAAAGTATAAGGACAAGTAAATATGAACTCAGCTGCAGGGCCAGATGGAACAGGACATGGACTATATAAAAAATTAAGGGATTGACAAAAAAAAATGTTTAAAGATTTTGAATGAATGGTTCAATTAAGGTTTTATATATAAATAATTATATAGCTGAACATTTAAATTCATATGGAAAAGGGAAAACAGAAGACAATTAAAAAGCTGAAGAGAGATGGTATTGAATAATAATGATTATAAGATCTTTATGAAAATTATACACAAGAGATTTGAAACTAAAATAGAAAATATTATGGATGATAGTATATATATAGTATAAAGGGGAAGGGTTGTCAAGAATTATTAATGATAGAGAAGTTGTGGATGGCATTATGAATAGAAAAGAAGAAGGGCAAATCAATATAGGAGACATTAACAAAGCATTTTGCACAACTGGAGATGAAATCATATGGGTAATAATGAAATAATATAATATATGCGATAAAGTTAGGAAATATATATATGTCAGCATATAGTAATAATAAAGTAAAAATACTTATAAATGGCTAGTTAAGCCAAGAGTTACATATGAAGAATAGCATAAGACAGGGATGTCCACTAAGTTATATACTCTTTGCATTAGTTATGGATGTGATAGCATGTGAAATAAATTACAAAATGAAGGAGGCAGGGTATATAACACCTGAAGGGTTAAGAATTTTAGTTCGGTTAACATATGCAGATGACATAATTGCAAAACAAAATTGGATAAAAGAAGTAATAATTAGCACAAATGAGTATCTAGAGATGCTAACGTTAATATTAAATAAAGAGAAAAGTAAAGATTTAGGTGATGTAGAAAAGCTGGGGGTATATGTTTTGCAATGAATGAAATCTCTGTGTTAAGTATAACATTTGGGAATGCATATTTAAGTAGATTTCAATGGAAAAAAAAAACAATAGAAGAAATAAAACACACCTACCTTTTTTGGAGAACATATAATTTATCATTCAGAAAAAAAGGCTTATTTGTTGAATCAGTGCTGATGGGAAAATAACTTAATTAGCAAGTCTATTTATGTTGCCAACAGTATTTGGAAAGGAATTATTGCAGATATTTTTTTTTTATTTATATGGGGTTCTAGATTAAACCTAATAAAAAGAGGATCTTTCATGTAAATAAAGAAGAAAAAGGCTTAGGGTTAATTAACCCAATGGTATATGCTGCTTCATTAAATTTGTGCAAAGTGTTAAAGTGGATAAATGAAAAAGATGAAAGATTAGTTGTAAAACTGCATAAATATAAGAATGATAAAGTTTGGGGTATGGTAAAAAAAGAGTAAAAGAGAAAACAAGTGTATAAATAAAGAAATAAGATGGCATCAAGAAAAAATCATTTTTGTGGAAAATAAAAATTGATGATATAGAAAAAGTCAGAAAAGTATAGTATACAAATGTAATGATAAAACATTAGTATATAAAACCATGGGGAAATCTAACAGATGAAAAAAATTAGAGCTATAAAAATAAGTAATTGGTCTAATCAGAAAGAAGAATGTCAAGATTTTTATTATATGAAGAGTGATAATAGATAAATTGCCGGTAAAAACAAATATGCCATATAAAAAGAAAAATAATAGAATATGCCTACATTTTCAAGAAGAAGAAACTACAGAATTTATTTTGAAACGTGCAAGAGTAAAAACGTTATGGGGAAACTATGTAAGGAAAACTTTTTCCAAGATATAAAAGAAGTGGATAAAATAAACATTGGTATGATTAAGTGTGGATATTATAAGAATAGAAGTAAAGAATATGTTAAACGAATAGATAAAAAGTTATTTTATATTATATGGGTTATAAGGAATGGAAGAATAAAATAAATTATGCTTAACGGTAAATGGATTTTAGTAACAATATTAAGTAAAATCAGATGGTGGTTAGGGAAAACGGATAAAATTTTAGTATGGTTTTAAAGGAGATCATGAATATGCATAAAGAGATTTATATATTTGTACATATGAGTTATTTTTTGTATACAGATAAAAGACCCTCCTCTTTGATAAGTAACATATGATCTTTTACATCCACTATACTAGCAACCACCAACTCAGATGAAGGGCACCTTAGTTTTAACATTTCCTCTGAATGATGGCACATTCAGGAGTACAACACCACCTTGCGCTGTACTGCAGTTTCAGTATTGAAAATTATTCCATGCACTAGGGTTGGGAATAGAACCAACAGCCTTCTGATCATCTGCCACTTAAGGCAAGTGTGCTACCTAGTGAACCACTGACACTGATGCTGTTGCTATAAGGTACATGCACACATTTCTTATTATGACACATTTCTGGCAGGAGAGGTTAATGACATTGCTCTACATGTACTGAGCATGTGATACAAGCAGGAGATGTGTTGACAGTGCCTGAAGCAAACAATAATGACAAGGGCTTAAGGGTAAGAAAGTTGGGTTAGACATACATATACAGAGGAAAATAAACACATGCGAAGGCAATCAATCTGGTTAAAAATGGAAGAGGGGAACAACCCTCACTTCCTCCTTTATTATAAAGCACATGGTCATGTCACCTGTTTTGACCTCTCCACACCAACGGCGTCAGTGTAAGAGCACACATATGATCATTCACTCTCTTTATTATTATCAGCCAACATCCCCACTTGCTCTTACACTGTACACAAAATATATTTTAAGAACATATTCTTGGATAACTTTTCCTTCACATTCCAAATATGTAATACATGAACTTTTCAATCTTCGATTTCATAGCAGGTTTAGTAAAGTCATCTGCAACCATGTCCATTGTTGGGCAATATTCAATGCTTATTTTGTCATCATTAAGTGCTGACCTGACAAAATAATACTTAATGTCAACATGTTTACATCTCTGTTGGCTTACTGGATTCTTCGACAAAGCGATTGCTCCTTGATTGTTCTCAAATATTGTTACTGGCCCATACTTGCACTCTCCATCCATTCCACTCAACAGCTGCACAAGGTACAAACTCTCCTGTGTTGTTGCTGCCAATGCCATGTACTCTGCCTCACATGTAGATAAAGCTACTGTTTGTTGCTTCTTTGATTTCCATGAAATAATAGGCCTGTCTCTACTGAGGCTAAAGCAATAACCTGTTGTACTACATCTATCGTTTTGATCTGTTGCCCAATCTGCATCACTGTATGCTATAAGCTGAAGTTTCTCTTCACTTTTCTTGTAACACAGCTCACTGTCCAATGTACCTTTCAAGTATCTTAACACATGTTTGGCTAATGTTAAATAAGATTCACTCAGTTGTGACAAATATTGTGAAAGTTTACTTTCAATCCAGCTAAGATCAGGTCTCGTGCTTGTCATAACATATATCAAACTACCCATAAGCTCACAATATTTTTTTGGATCTGTAAATTCACTGTCACACTCAAAGTTTGGTTTTTGTTCGGAATGGGTACTTCTTACTTTACAATTAGACATACCAAATTTCTCAAGAATTTTCGTAATGTATCTCTTTTGGTTCATCTTTACTTCACCTCTATTCTGGATAAAATTAGTGTCTAGAAAATGTCTTAGCTTTCCCAGATCTTTCATTTTAAATTTAGCCTTGAGCATTTCCTTTACATCGTTTAGTGATTCATTGTCACTAGCTGCTATAATGAGATCATCAACCCATATAATTAGAACTGTTTTCTCATTTTCAGCTTGTCTAGTGTATACACAATGGTCTGCAGGGTTTTAGGTAAAACTATTTTGACAAAGATAACCATGCAGCATTTTCTTCCAGTTAAGCCCTGATTGTTTGAGTCTGTATAACGACTTATTCAGTTTACAAACCAATTTTTCATCGTTATTTGATTTGTTTTTGAAACCTTCAGGTTGCTCCATATTCACCTCACAGTCTATAGGAGCACGTAAATAAGCCATTTGTACATCCATCTGGTGCAATTCTAAACCATATTGAGCTGCCATCTGCATTAGACTTTGTACAGATGTCATACTCGCAGTTGGTGCAAATGTTTCATTATAATTTATACCAGCGACTTGACTGTAGCCTTTAGCTACATATCTAGCTTTGTAAGTCTCTGTATTATCTGCATTGTCTTTTACCGTGAAAACCCACCTACCCCCCACTGCATTTTTATCTTCCAGCAGTGAGGTGAGTGTAAATGTGTTGTTTTCCTTTAAAGACTTAAGTTCTTCCTTCATGGCTTTGACCCACTTTTCCAAGTTAGACGAAGACATGGCTTCCTTAAAGCTCTGCGGTGTGTTGCATATAAGTCGGTAACAATAGTCAACATTAACTGTCACATAATCGTCGATTTCAAATTTACACTCATAGTCTTTCAAGTATGCAGTGGTTTTCTCTCTCTTTTAGAGTAGTGTGCATCCTGCCTTTCCTCTTCTTGCCTTACTATTGTGGCTTGACCGTCAGCTTTTGATTCTGACTTAACATGCACACTTCTTCTGGTATTAAGATCTTCATCTATCACTTCTGGGTCTGTCTGAATCTGGCATTCAGCTACACTCTTAGTAAAGAACTTGACTAACCTGTGTCTAAGGACCCTTCCTGTGTTAGGATAATAGACCAGATATGATGGGCTGTTTTTTTCATATCCGACAAAGATCCCCTTATCACATCGTGGGTCTAACTTATTTTTATCTTGTCTGTATGCATAACACACTGATCCAAATTCTCTCATCCTTGAAAGATCAGGTTTCTTTCCTTTTAGCATAAAGAATGGGGCCTGCCCCACACACCGGTTATAGCATCTATTGTGAATAAAAGCAGCAGTTATTACTGCATATGACCACAACTCTTTAGGTAAGTCAATCTCTATCAACATACACCTTGGCATTTCGAACAATGTTCTCTAATTTCTCTCTGCCATCCCATTCTGATGGGGTAAGTAAGTTGCGGACGTTTCATGTCTTATAACATTTTTACTCAATAATGACTGAAAGTCTCTCAACATGAACTCAGTGCCATTATCTGATCTGATACACTTTACCTTCCCATAAGGAGCTGAATTTGCAATAAACCTTTCAGTCGCCTTGACTGTATCACTCTTGGCTTTCAGAAAGTAGACAAATGTTACACCTGAGTAATCATCAGTAAATGCTAAAGTGTACTTAAAGCCATCTTTTGTTATTGTCTCAATTGGGCCTGCCAAATCAGTATGGACTAGTTCAAACACAACTTTTGCTCTTGCATCTGATTCTCTGTTTCTGCTCTGTACAAATTTCCCTTGTATACAGGTTTCACAATCTAGGTTAGGTCTCTCAACTTTACCTTTAATTTTCATTCCTTTTACCACTTTTTTTAATTTTGACACATCTTCGAAATTACAGTGACCAAGCATTTTATGCCATGCTTGAATGTCATAACATCTCTGAGATACATTGTAATGTATCTCACTATCGTTTTCTTCATCATATGTGTCTAAATAATAGAGTCTATCACACTCAATTATGTCAAACCTGGTGTCGTTTTTATAGATGAGTTGGTCCTGGCCTTGTATAAAGTTGATCGAGGCCCCCTTGGACTGCCTTGACGGAAAAAATGCTTTGTGGATACATCGGGATATACAGAGCCCGAGTCATCATCACCTTTACTTTGCACCACATCTGTGTCTAGCAGCCATACCTCTGCATTACCTCTCTTTTGTGCGGCCCCACAGGTTCTCGTTCCGTCCTCTAATTCCACAATGTGTTCCTCTGGTTGGAAAGTTGCATCAAAACATTTAAACTTTTTCAGGTCATTAATTATGTGTGATGTGGCACCAGTGTCCACCATTAATCCCTTCTGTTTTAACTCACGAATTTGATGCTCATTTATTTTGACGACAAATGTGTGATCATCTGCATCAGTTATTTGTTTCACATTATCTTTCTTCTTTTGTCTACAGTTACTGTCCCTGTGGCTAGAGTTTTTACACAAACTACACCACTGTCTCTGGCCTTTATATTCTCTCTGGCATTCTCGTGTCTTATGTCCCTTTTGCCCACAGCCATAGCATATAATCTCTGCTTTTACTCTTTCCCCAAGGCTACTTGCTTTCATCACATTATCATTACTTATGTTGGTATTAAATTTCTCGGTATGGTCATAACTTCTCAACCTTGCTTTGAACTCACCAAAGCCTAATTTATCATCATCTTGCGTGATGTGTACTGCAAATGGTTTAAAAGTTTCAGGCAACCCTTTTAGGATCATCACAATTAGTAATCCATCACTGAACTTCTCCCCAGCATTTCTAAGTGCCGTAATGGCCATCTCAGCCCTAATAATATAGTCCGTGACACTTTCACTAATGGCCTTCTCGAGGCTTGCTAATTCGGTGTATGGGCTAATTACCCTTGGCTTCCCTTTCCCAGCATAATGGTCTCTCAGGATCTGAAGTGCTTCTCTACCATCATCTGCGGCCCCTCATGATGAGGGGCAAATTTTTGTCATCTAAGAACTGTATCAGTTCTACATATGCCTCCTCATTTTTCTCAGCATCATCATCGCCTTCCTCCTCGTTCTCATTGTCTTCTGCATCTTGCTGCACATTTCACAAAATGGCGTCTTTCAGCCCTAGCAAATGCAGGTGCCCCAGAAACTTCATCTCCCAGAACTTATAATTCTTCTCATCTCTGTTGAAACATAATCTGTGCCATCGGCTTCCTATTTCCCTCCTGGGCCCATAACCTGTTGGAAAAATTATATAGATATTTAACAGATAGCTTATAATGCCTACTCAACACACAAAAGCACATGCACACACACACACACACACACACACACACACACACACACACACACACACACACACACACACACACACACGCACACACACACACACACACACAGACACACACACAAACAATTTAATACTTGGATACCTTGTTTCTCATTAATGAGTTAAATCTGGTCTGTCTGGTATGAGATAAATAAGCAGAAAGACTTCAACCACACAAAAGTTGAATTAATAAACGTGTGGTTGAAGTCCATTTGTTCATCTTGTCTAGCTCAAAGGAGCTACTACAGCTCCTAGTAACTGCTGCTGCTGCACTCACTTCTAGGATTGCTGTTGTTCTGCTCTCTAACCATGACGTAAACAAATGTAGAGCCAATATAGAAAAGTGCATACAGTTGACAGTTAAGTTGTCATCTGCCTTGCACTTTTCCTCTCCAGTTCTGTTTTTACCTGCTTCCCGCATAATACATACATACATACATACATACATACATGCAGATGTTTCAAGCATGGGCATTAATGACCTTCTAGCTTGCCAATATACCAAAACACTTGTTTCCATAATAAATGTCCAGGCTGTTATCTAAACTAGTACTTGCTTTAATGTAATTTGGTAGTCTTTTCCAAGCATCAGCTACTCTGCCAGAGAACCAATTAGTACACTTCTCATTCCTATAGAATATTCTGCACAGGTTGTCTGATGATTCTCTAGTACTTTTTGATAACCCCATACATTCCCAGAGGTAGTTGTCCCTAAATTCCCTATATACCTAAATAAGATCTCCTCTTAAATATCTGTAAGAGTCACTGTACAAGTTCAGATATTTTAGTCTTTCATAATAACTTAGATTTTCACATCCATGGATGCCCTTGGTATATTTCCACTGTACTCTTTCCATTTTATTCATGCTTGTTTTCCTATAGGGTTTCCATATTGTTATTCCATACTCATGTTTTAGTCTAATGTAACTAACAAACAATGACTTCATTATGTTTGCTTTCCTAGACTTTATAAATCTTTTTATACAACTTATAGTTCTATAACTATCATTAGCCAATTGGTTGATATGATTAGAAAAACTCATAGCTGAATCTACCCATATACCCAGGTCTACAATTTCAATCACTGTGTGCTGTATTAAATATCCACCTTTCAATTTATGTCTCCTAAATCTCATATGCTTAGTTTATGATGTATTTATCAGCATATTATTCTCCTGTGCCCAAATGGTCAATTTAGTCAAATTATTTTGCAGACATGCCTTATTTGTAACACTTGTAATCAGATTACCCAATTTCAGGTCCTCTGCATATAGACTGTAGAACACCTCAGATGAAAAAGTAAGGTCTGAAAGATACAATCTAAACAAGTAAGGGCCTAGGACAGAGCCCTGTGGGAAACATTCACTGTAACCAAGGATTTCACCTGTCCAGTCGGTGTGTGATACTTGCCATGTCCTATTTCTAAGCCATGCAGCTAACCATCTTATCAACAGTACATCAATACCTAGATGTACTAATTTATTGATCAATGTTTTGTGCATGACCCTGTCAAATGCTGAAGTTAAATCTATATAAATCACATCACAGCACAATTTTTCATTCATAGCTGTTATTATATTGTTATAGAACATCATGTTGCAGGTGGTAATTGATCTATTTTCAGCATAAGCATGCTGATATATGGTTTCAAGTACCAGCCTATCCAATTCTGACAATAACTTATCCAGTATTACCTTCTCCATTATTTTTCCACAACATGAAAGTAGACTTAAGGGTCTATATGATTCTGGGTTTGTCCTACTCCCCTTTCCCTTAAAGACATAACTCTGTGCTGCCAATTCCAAACAACTTGCTCTCACTGTAAATCACAGCAGGCTGAGAGCAGTGTTTTGTGGTCTTGTCCCTGTAGTAAGACTGTTTATAGATAAGCCTTAGACCAATGCAATTCACTTACATTAAGAGCAAGTCTTTTGGGATCACGGCAGACTTACACTGAGAGCAACTGTTTTGGAATCTGCATTTTTTTGTTGTTATTGTTGCTGTTTTTTTTGGGGGGGGATTAAATTTCACTTAGTGAGCCGAGAAAAAAATAGTGTCTGGAAGAATTACTTTTAGCCATGGTGTATGAGTTTTGTGCTATGAGTAGGCATACTTGTTTTCCTCTGGGTTTTCCCTGCACATTAATTTCTAGCTTTGAATTTTGATGGGCCAATCAACATTTCTTATTTATTAAGCCTGTTTTCTAATATCATGGTAAACAATGGGTATTGCTTGTTTTTATTGTTTGCTGACCATAAAGTTGTCTCTGCAATGGAAGAAATTCTCCTTGTCTGTATACCCTATATGCCCCCTACACCCCCTTACTAATGCCTGCTAACCTTAATCCTAACCCTCGACCTGCCCTTAACCATAACTCTACACCTTACTTTCTAAAAATCCTTTCCTTAACACTACCACTACATAAGACAGCATGAACACAGATACAAATGAGCCAATGCATATGTGCTGCACTTAATCTGTTCCCTTTATTAAGTATTATTCTTACCCTAATGCACTTGCACTCACATAAACACCCCATCTCCTAATGCTGAAACTTTCAGCTTATCTGCATGCATTTGATGTTCCATTCATCCAGAATTTTAAAATTCTGTTGAACGGGACACTTCACAGCATTTCACAGTAGATCACTTTGTTGATAAGCAGCTGATCCCAAGGCATGAATGACAAATACATTTTATCCTTCTAGCTATCTATCTATCTATCTATCTTGATATACATATGTATATGTGGTGTGTGTGCATACATATATTTATACACACAAACACACACACACACACACACACACACACACACACACACACACACACACACACACACACACACACACACACACAAAATGCAAACAGAGATGCAATCTAGATGATCACCAATTCCCAATGGCATGTTTAGGATGTGGACAGAAGCAGGCTCACCGGACAAAAAATGTGGTAAAGTGTGGCTTTGTGACATAGACGCATGTAGCCCTGACTGAGAGCTAGGTGACCTGAGATCAATTAATGGATTTGCTGATGGGGATCTGGGAAGTGGAGGATGGAAGTAAGTAGCTGATACTGGCTGACCCTTCCTGGAGAGAGGGAGGTGGTCAATGCCATTGCAATAGTGGAGAGTGAGGAGAGAGGGAGGTGGTCAATGCCATTGTAATAGTGGAGAGTGAAAGAAAGAGAGGTATAGGAAATGCTGCACTAGGGATTTAAACATACTTAGATCTGTCAGTTTGCATATGTATGACAGCCATCTTGCAGTGGGAGTGAGAATGAGCATGCCCACAGTAGAACGTGTTCCAACTTTTCAGATCAGCTGCCAAGGTAAGGGTTTAGGATTCAAAAAAAAAGAAAAAAAAATCAAGCTTGAATGAATGACAGCTGCAAAATTAACAGCTCCCTCCCTTATTGTTCATGGACAAATGGATGAGTGTTGGTCATGGAATGATTGCCAGGTATGAGGCCATAAAAGCTATAAAGAAAAAAAAGTAATATAGACACGCAGAGAACATGCTGTCTCCACATATGAGGCACACCAAATAAAGAAACAATTACTATGTGGTAGCTTTTTAACCACCATGCCACTGTTCTGTCTTAAAAATGATCAAAATGAACCAAATATTTTTTTACTGGCCTACTTGGTTTATCTATAAAGTATTATGTGTCATTTGCATGTATCTATTTGCATCCTGGCTTGGAACAAGTGTTTTAAAAGCCTTTCTTGAAAGATGAAGTGTGTTTCCATTAGATGCTGCTGGAGGTAATGGTTACTTTCTGTGCATATAATTTTAACTGTTAGATACTAGATAGGAAAACCCTAGTCATATTATTTACATGTTTCTTTAGTGAATTGGTGGGATAATAATTCCTTGCAGACAGCAGTATGAGATACAACTTCATCATATTTCTAGAAGCACTTTGGGATGTGGGTAATCATTTTAATGTACAAAATAAGTTCATATTTTCTTATTTTAAGGAATGGCATCATGCAGTTAGAAACAAACAAGCTTGCAGTAAAATGGGGAGCCATTTTATGGTCTTTGACATCAAACTTACACTTAGACCAACTATTTTGGAATCTGCTTCTGTTTTTTGTTTTTCTTTTGGAAATTTCATTTAGTGAAAAGAAAACAAAGTGTCTGGAAGAATTACTTTTAGCCATGGTATATGAGTTTTGTGCTATGAGTAGGCATGTTCATTTTTTCTGGGTATTCCCTGCACATTAATTTCTATCTTTGAATTTCAAGTGGCCAATCAACATTTTTTATTTGTTGAGCCTATTTTTTAATATCATGGTAAACACTG
Organism: Protopterus annectens; assembly: GCF_019279795.1. Taxonomy (NCBI): domain Eukaryota; kingdom Metazoa; phylum Chordata; order Ceratodontiformes; family Protopteridae; genus Protopterus; species Protopterus annectens. The sequence continues at coordinate 1,900,149,625 of NC_056739.1, read as the reverse complement.
GGTATTGCTGGTTGTTACTGTTTGCTGTCTATAAGGTTTTCTCTGCAATGGCAGAGAGTAACCTCCTTGGTACAGACATTCTTTATTTTAGTGGTATTCCATGAGCATTGACTAGTTGATAAGGTTGGTCAAAGTTACACTAGAGCCAGGCGGGGATGGGATGAACAAAATCAGGAGCTACAACATGAAGGTGTTTATCAGTGTATGGCCTTAATCAATCTCTACCAACACTTCACTAACACTGTAATTTATTCTTCATGTATACATGACACTGCTGTTCTTGAATTTCTGTCTGTGGTTGCACATCCGTATTCCTGTTTAGTAATTGTGTTGAATAGCCTGTATTTTTTAACATGAAAAGTGTCATATAACCATAAAAATCCACTTGAGCTATCACAAAGTTAGATGGATAGGACCTCTTTTAAACATCTCATGCAAATAACAGCAATCCAGGAGTGCAAGATATCTCTCTTAATGCTGCACTGCATGTTATAGCATGTTTTTAATGAGTTCACTTGTGTGAGTTATTTATATTTTATAAGTGCAGACCCAGCATTCTAAACCTATTTATGTAAAACAGCCTAAAATAATGAATACAAATAATGCAGTGTCTTCCCCCATACAATATTCAAGCAGTAGGTGAACACCAACTGATGCATTTTCCTACATGGTTTAGGATGGCTAGTGAGAACACTATTGCAAATGCAGGAGTACTTGCCAAGAAGTATGCACCTCATGAATGGCAGTAAAGTATAACTGTACATATCTCTTAAACACAGGCATGTAAAAACATTGACATCCAATATTACATATTTCTTTCAAAGAAAAACATGTTATCTTCAAGGATTAATGTTAAATGCTTACAAATTAGTATCACCTTAAAAATTAAGAAGTGAAATTTTTGCAAGGATGAATAAATTACATTTGTGAATAGGGTTTGCCCTCTCCCCCTGAAAAGTCACCCTCTGTGTACTACCCTTCATATATAACATTGGCATGAACAGTCACATATTTCCAGTTGCTTCTGTCATACTTATCTACAACATGCCTTCTCATTCCTTCTCCCCAAAAGACAGACACCTTCTTTGCACTCTCTGATGTCAGATTGGGAAAAAAAGAAAAAAAGCAAATAGAACACAGTAAAGTATTTCATTTTGTCGCTGTCAGACACACACACACACACACACACACACGTATATATATATATATATATATATATATATATATATATATATATATATATATATATATATATATATGGATTCACTTTAGAAGCTTGAAATACTGAAATATCGAAATTCAGTATTTCAAGCCCATAAAGTAGAATCCTGATAACAGCAAAAGCTCAGAAGTGTGAAATTAAAAACCTCGAATACCAGCGGTTTTGAATTTTGCACTTCTGAGGTTTTGCTGTGGTTATGGATTCAGTTAAGTGAGTGTGTGTGTGTGTGTGTGTGTGTGTGTGTGTGTGTGTGTGTGTGTGTGTGTGTGTGTGTGTGTGCGTGTGTGTGTGTGTGTGTTAAGGGTTTTGGGTAGGGGCTATGGTGTGTGTCAGTGTGTTTTGTTGCTGTGATGTCTGTGTGCGAGGAGAATGTAGCTTGTGTGGTGGTATTTTGTGTGTGTTTGTGTGTAGTGTGACCTCACTGTGAGAATATTTAAGTCGGGATTGTGTGGGGGGTGCAGGGGGACGTGCCCTCCTGCTTTTATGTAGAAGATAGCTTGTGTGTGTGCGTGTGTGTGTGTGCAGTAAAAACATGAAATTCAAAATCTCCAATGTGCGAGATTTTGAATTTCACAGTTCTAAGTTTTCACGGTTTCAAAAATTTGACTTTATAGCCTCGAAATACTGAATTTCAATATTTCAGTATTTTGAGGATATAAAGTGAATATATATATATATATATATATATATATATATATATATATATATATATATATATATCTATATATATATATATGTATATATATATATATATATATATATATATATATTAACATCCTTTTTTATCCCTATTCCTAAAAGCCACCTGTATGCACATCTGTGTTTGGATGTGTGTAGAGAGAAAAAAATCAGATCACAGTAATGTATTACAACTTATTGCTAGGGGACAGTACATTTCCCCTAGAGAAGATGAGATGACTGTTTATAAAGACCTCTGAGGTTTGATTGTGAGGAAAGTTAAAGAAATAATGATCATGATTTCCCAAGTCCCCAAACAAGATGCAGCAACCATCTGTGAAAACATGCAAGAGTAGGGTATGACGGAAATTATTGACCTTCTGTGCTCACCTCTGAGTAGGGTCAGATTTAGACTAGGTATGTAGATAGAGGCCTCTTCTAAGCTTGTGTCATAATCCACTTATACAGACACAAGTTTGGATGCAGCCAAGCCTCAAGACGTTCTGAGGGTCTAGACATTATATGATACATTTTAGCATTATTTTTGAAAAAATAATGACTTGCCAAACTGTTTTCTTACTGATTCTCAGAAGTGTTATATACGTATGTGCCCAACAATGAGTATGTTCATAGATAAGAAAAAACAGTGTTTTTTTCCAAACACAAACACACACACACACACACACACACATGAACACACACACACACACACACACACACACACACACACACACACACACACACACACACACACACACACACACACATAATCATGCACTCAAACATAAAAGCATAAGTCGTAGTGATGATCAAATTACACTCATTTTGGCAAATGCAGTACATTGTGTAACACTGCTCTGCCAGGTCAGATTATTTATTAACAGTGATTAAATGACAGTATGACTGTTACTGTTATCCACTGACAACTGGTAGCGGCCCTTTGTTAACTGTGTACATCTCAAAGTCTGAGTGCGATAAATATTGCCACAGTATGACTGGTTGTGATAAACGTGGCCATAATAAAATATTCCATCATGTCTTACAAATACATGCTAGTTCTACAAAGCAATATTAATGATTGTTTAACTTGATCAGGACAGCAAGATCAGTCATTTTCATCCACTGATAGCACCCATGCTCATCAGTTATAGCCACTGTCAACTGTGTACACCTAGATCTTACCACGGGAGGAGGAGGAGGAAGAAGAAGAAGAAGAAGAAGAAATAATAATAATAATAATAAAAATAACAATAATAACAATAATAACAACAGTAGTAATAGTATTTGGGGTGGCCTAATGATTAAGGTGTTTATCTCACAGATGAAAGGTACAGGGTTTGATTCTTTCCAAGGGAAATTGGCTAAGCTTAAAATGGTGCACGAGAGCAGTTAGCCTAGTATTTGCTTATGAACCAATAATAATACTACAATTAAGGTTTGTTTTACATAAAGAAATTTTAGCCATAAAAAGTAGTCCAACTTACTTTGCACAATGCATTCTAGTTTTGCACAATGCATACTAGTCCTTCAAAAGATTAATGGCCATGTAAATTTAGCAAATGACAAAATAGTCAAGTCACTTTTTTTCATAGAAACCCCAAACCACCCAATACTTATATCCACGTTGTTGACTTTCTCCACTTCATGTGTGCAATTGTGGTTAACATTAATGGTTGCAATAATGGATTTCAACTTTGTTTCACAAAAAAGAAGTAGTGACAGGAAAAGTGATAGTCACAATATTGTATTTCAGTTTTGTTTCACATAAAATGTAGTCACAGGAAGGTTTTCGAATTTGCTTCACACTCTCATATTAGCTTTGCAAATCCAGAATAATGAAAAAAAACAACAGTAGAGTCAATCATTTTCATACAGAGACAGACCTCATACACAGCAGTTGTCATTAATTTGTTGCCTTTACACATCTCAGATGTCCAACTATAATAAAAATAAAATACAATAATATAATACAACCAGAATGTGTTTACATAAATGCACATTTGCTTACATTTGCTAAACACATAATTGTTAATCAGCCACAGTAAAGTACTCCAACAATATTTCAGCAAAGCTATCCAATACTCATATCTAGTTGCTTGCAGGAAGCTCAAGAATGCTTCATCTAATTGCAAGGGGAAGCTTATTCCATAATCTCAGAAGGCATTGCCTAACAAAAACTCTCACTTTTAGCATTGCTGACATTTTATTTTATTTTAGTATTAGGCTCCATGGTGTGGTATTAAGTACTCAACTTGTGTATTCCAGGCCTAGACTTTCAAGTAGAATAAGAGCAGCAATTGATCATTAGACATTCGTCTAAGTGTCCTATAAAAACATAACTGGCAGCTCATGAAGTCTTCCTGAAAAACTGCAATTTTCCAGTACTATGGATTTTCTGCTAAGGGATCACTGCACTTATTCAAATTTCTCTAACTGGTTTGTTTGAGTGTCAGAGAATACATTTATGTAGCCAATACTATGTCAAATCTATGAGGTAAAAGATGGTACACTGATTTCCATGGACTGACTAAATTCAAATGAGCTAAAAAAACATGATTTTCTGACTTTGACAAATGCTCATACTGGTCAGCTATTAAACTGATTTCTTCCATTGCGACTGTGTCTTTGATAACTGTGCCATTCCTTGCTGCCTGACTATTGAGAGTGAGAATAATACAATATGGAAGTATGTGAGTGCATGGGAGCTTCACTTGCTTGTAAGTTCATTAAGCCAAGTACATGAGTTATGAACATTTCTGTACTTGTGCTGCCAGTTACAAGAAGTTATTGTCCGACATTTGTGGCATGATCTCTTGATGACTTATAGTGGACTTATTGCATTCACTAATTTTCCTTTTCAGTTTTCTAATGTAATCTAATCTAATCTAAGTATACCTTATTTCTGCTTTCCATCCTTGTGAGCTTGCAGTTAGATAAGGAAAATTTAATTATGCATTATGATGAATGCTGAAGATAGTAAAATCAGAATACTTATACATAGCATCTGGAAGAGATTTATTTTGGTCATTAAAAATAGTATCTCAGTCTTAATTTAAGGATAGGGTGGATGAAATATTTTGAGTGAGCTTGATTTTACACTTAGTTTAAAGATGATTGCATCTTGAACTATATTTATTACACAGGTTACAGCAATGGTTCAGGACCAGAAAGATCTCAAGTTTATCAGTATAAAATTTCAGATATTGCCAGCCATAGCCGTGTTTTGTACTATTTGTCCCTATGTGTTTTGATAATCTTAGTCATTTTACATTTGGGCATATTAATTGAAGTTGAGCAGCTTACCCAATCAATATGTGGCTACCTAAAATCTCCCAAAGGAACTGATAGATACAGATCCTGGTGTCTACTTTCTGTTCAACAGCTAGAGGGTCTATTGTGGTATTTATTTCTAGGCATCAAATACTGCTGACGTTAGTGGGAAAAATAACTCACAGAGAAGTACATAGTCTTATCTATGGAAGTGTTCAACAAGTCATCCGTGGCTGTTGGAAATTGAAGCTCGGGAAAGTTCTAGTCATATATTTAGGCTGCTAGGCCACTTGCATATGTTATTTTTTGAAATATATACTTACTTATTAATTAATTTGCTTATGTATGTATGTATGCTTGTATGTATTTTTTTTTGTGATGCCAGATGTTTTTAGGAAATTAATGTTCCACCTATGTATCACTGGAGATGTATTTTTCAGTAAACTTTCAGGCGTAACATCACACATCTGTGTGTGTGTGTGTGTGTGTGTGTGTGTGTGTGTGTGTGTGTGTGTGTGTGTGTGTGCGTGTCTCTAGAACAATAATTCTAGGTGATTTCAACATCGACTGGATCTCTATAAACTCCAACTTCTCCTCCAATGCCATAAACCTGTAAGGTTTCACAGACCTGCCACATTTCCCACTTGATATAACAAAAGCAGTAGTAGAGAATCAACCCTAGACTGGGTTTTCACCACAGCACCAAAAAATATAATTTACTCAAATGTATTATGAGACTCACTCAGTGACCACCTTCCTACCTTTGCTATAAGAAACTACATCTTCTAAAACAACATCACTATAATCATGTGTACAAACTAGAATCAATAAAGTTACTTTCATCAACAACTTAAAATCATCTAGTTAATACAAACTGATAATACTCCCTCTAGATGAAGGTGTAACTGAATTCAATAGAATTTTCCTAAGCATCTTAAATCAACTGGCTCCTACCTGAACCTACAGACTCAAAGCAAACCTTGTATCCTGGCTCACCTCCCAAACTGAAAATCCTGTCCCAAAGGGACAAGGACTGGAAAAATGGAAACAAGACAAAACACCAGTAAATCACCAAATTTTCAGATATTTGCTAAATATTTAATGAAGCTGATAAGATATTGTATTAAACCTGCAATCCACTAATCAAACACTCCACATGTTCTAGACATATATAACACAATTCCTCAACTTAGTGCAGACCACTCTACCAATTACATCAACTTCATCAAATTCAGGATGCACTGCTATCAAATTCAACTTATACTTCATACAGACAATAGCCTCTCTAATCAATAACATAACTCCCATTGCCCTCCAACCATCACACAAGCAAATACACACCAATATCTTTGTCTTGTACATGATTCCCATCTCTTCCATTAAAAGATGCCTTCACAAGTTAAAAGCAACCACTCTGTCCCCTGACAATTTTCCCACTGAATACCTCAAAATAATAGCAGATGCTCTGGCCTTTCCCATCTCCATTTTTATAAACAGATCCATTAAATAATGCTATATAGCAACACTATGAAAAAAATTCTATATCCTTCCTTTAGACAAAGGTGGAAACTACTGAAATGGTAAATTATAGACCAATAGCTATTCACCCAGCCAAAATATGTAAAACATGTATTCAAAACACAGCTAAGAAGATGTACCAATGAAATAAACGAATCTCTCTAATCTAGTATGGTTTCCACCCTTACCACAGTACCATCATTGCCCTCCTCTGCTTAACCAACACCATAAACCTGTTTAGAAACATAGGTAATCTAGTCTCTGCCTTTTACCTACAACTATGAAAGGTGGAAACTACTGAAATAGTAAATTATAGACCAATAGCTATTCACCCAGCCAAAATATGTAAAACATGTATTCAAAACACAGCTAAGAAGATGTACCAATGAAATAAATTAATCTCTCTAATCTAGTATGTTTTTCACCCTTACCACAGTACCATCATTGCCCTCCTCTGCTTAACCAACACCATACACCTGTTTAGAAACATAGGTAATCTAGTCTCTGCCTGTTACCTAGAACTATGAAAGGTAATAAACTCAATCTCACTACAAAACTACAAAAACTACTAGGTAAACTCTCCTTCAGATAATCTGTTTTTCATCAATCTCTTAATTTCACAACTACCTTTCAAATAGATCACAGGCAGTCACAAGGCAAAACATCATGCTTTCACCCAGTATCATTCAATGCCCCCCAAGTTTCAGTCCTTATAACCATACTGTTCAAAATACTAATAAATGAACTCTTCTTAGCAAGTAAGCATGCCTCCCTAACACACTATGCCAATGACTCCAGCTTGATGTTCTCTGCCTAAACCACAGAAGAAATACAAGAACCATACAAAATAATTATTCAGTTTCATTCAGTTATGGCTAAACAAAACCAACTTCTCTTAATCCCCAAGAAAACAAAACTAATTTTATTTACCCCTCAAAAATGAACTCATCGGAACTCTTCTTTCACCATAGTCTCATCCATCAGCACAAAGACTAAACTAGTACGATTCTCCATATCTGACCTGACAGTGCTGTAAAACATATTTCCCCAAACCAAATCCCTAAACTCCTATTTATGCCAATATATAGACCACGCTACAAAGTAAGCATCAACAATGCTACAAAAAAGAAATCAAATGTATAGTTTATCTCCCATACAGCACTCACCACTCTCTGGCCTTGAATCAATTGAACTGGAATAAACTGTCATTTTATCTAAATTATGCACAATTAGTTACAACAAATAACCTTATCCACAAGGCAGAAAACTATACAGCTCTAAATGTCCTTATCCTCTACACAGAAAGGAGATCTCTTCATTCCTGAGACAAACGCTAGTAACCCATAATAAAATCAAACAATACAGCATCATTTTCAAATAATGTTTCCAGGATATAATACACAATTCCTATCCACATATTACAAGTAGATAACTGCAACTTTTTCAAAGTACAATTAAAACAAAATTTAAAGGACACTAAGATCTGGTCACACTCCTCTCCAGGTTAATTTCAGTTATATTTTTTGTCTCACTTTTCAACACTCTCATTACATTACTTTCTGTAATGCAATTCTACCTGTATTTTCCCAGGCATTTTTCCTCTTTCTTTCCTAATCTTACTGATTAAGTTCACATCTAGATTTTTAACACTGGAATTGCAAATTACTTCTTATTATAGTTACACAAGTAAGATCTCAAATGATGCCTCATTATGGTTACAGAATTATTTCCAAGTTATTAAAATTTAAGAAAATGCTTAATGTTTCTTTTCTACTACCCTTGTGCATATTGACACAGTTCATATTGTTTCTTGAAATGTACTATCCTGTATATATGTAAATTGAGTACACTACTTAACAACCCATGCTGCAAGTCTAGGAAATTGTGAGCTATCCATTTGATTTTATTGCAATGTGTTCATGTGCTACACTTTCTTATTTGTGCTGTATTGTATTGTTTTCGGGGGGCTTTTCTTCCTGGGCCTCTACAAATAAACAAATCTGCATATTACTTCTGAGCTATCCTGAAAGAAAAATAAATATTATTAGCGGAAGTGAAAGATAAACAAAGATAGATATTTGGTTATGGTGATTTTGTAGCTGCCCTCTACAGTCTTCTGGATAATGTCATAAGTTTTTCAGTTGAACTCTTATAGGTTCATAGGTTCATAGGTTGGTACTAGGCTATCAGCCCTAGGGCCTATACAAGCCTAGCCATAACAATGCCCTGGCTATTTCTTCCCACACTATTTACTTCCCTGGACCACTGTCTAGTAGGTGCGACTGACATGATCCCCAGGGTGAATTTCCTTTCTCCCATCCAATCGTCAAGGTTCCTTTTGAAGAGGGCCAAAAAGGCACTCTGCTTGACATGTATGGGCAATCTATTCCAGACTCTGGGGAGTCTCTGGGTCAGGAACCTATCCCTCCAGCATGTTTTGTTTATTTTGATGACAAGGTTTAGATCCCTGGAGCGTTTGGCTTTGAGGGATTGGGATTTCTTTAGGTATAGCAATTCCAGCAGTTCTGGGTTTGACATGGCCTTGTATGTTAAGCAGTGATCGCCTCTGAATAGATGATATGTGACAGAGTATAGCTGGAGTTTTTTAAGGCGGTCAGCGTAGGGCATCTGCTTTAGGCCTGTGATTCTTTTAGTGAGGTATTTCTGCGGCCTTTCCAGTTATTGCAGATGTCTTAAGAGGTACATACCAAACGGGGCATTGTATTCTATAATGGGTCTAATGAGGGATGAGTACAGTGGGACAATGACCTCCTTTTTTCTGGATGAAAAGCCCTTAGTGATAAGGTGTTCCACACAGAATTATTTCCTGACTGTTGTGGCAATGTGGTTATCGAAGTTGAGACCACTGTCCACCTGTGTCCTTAAGTCTCTTATCACACTTTCAGTGTTTAGTGTACTGCCACCTATATGGTAATTCATGGGTACATGTTTTTTTCCGAAAGGGGATAACTATACATTTCTTGGCATTGAGCTTGAGCCCATGGCTCTGGCACCAAGCATCTGTTTCTGTAAGGCTCTTTTGTAGAGCATCCACATCATTTGAGGATTCAATAATGGCTCCCAGTTTCCAGTCATCTGCAAACTTTGTTAGCCAGAGTCCCTTAGTGTTGGCCTGTACTTCAGAGAAGTAGATGCCAAACAAGAGCAGTCCCAGGACTGAACCCTGAGATACTCCACTTGTCACTTGTCTTAGTATTTTTATCAAGTTATATGGTTATTTTTCTAATCCTCAGCATCATAACCAAATTCCTCCATAAGATTACTTTACTTAGTCTCCTTTCTTTAACACTAAAGCTAGCTATCACTTTATATTTCAATGAATTTAATCTAGGAATATCATCTTGTAATAAATGCATTTTCTGTAAAAAAAGTCACTTGTGCTTTATGCATTTTAAATACTTGAACAAACTACTTCTCGTTTTGCCAGTAACGAGGCCCTCTATATTTAAAGAATCACATTTTAAAGTAAAATATTGTATCAGTCAAACACATATTGCTATCACTAATTAATATCATACGATCTTCATAGCAACCCAGATCTTTAGAAAAGTGGCTGTATGACATGAAAAGAAAAAAATATCACCTGAAAGCTCATTGTATTTGACATAAAGACAAAAAAGAAGTATCAATATTAAAGATAACTAAACTTCAAGTAAACCATTTCCCTTGCATGGAATTTAAGGTTTCTAGTTTTATTTTATTTTTTTTTTTTTTCACAAATGCCCTCTTTCACATGGTTATGCATACTTACTGACATTGTTATATATATTACTGTTTATTTGTTGTTAATTGTCATTGTTTTTATATGTTGCTGGAGGACTTGCAGAATAAGAATTTCATTGTATTTTGTGATGCTGTCTCTAGTACATCTGACAATAAAGTTGAACTGAATTGAATTGAATTGAATAGAAATCCTGTTCAAATTGCCTTTGGATTCCCTTCTACACTCTTACACTCTGTTATGTTAATTGCCTTTATATTAAATATATAGGCCACTGTGTGTATCATCCAGTAAATAATTTACATAGGCTATTTATAAGTGTATTATAAAATAAATCTTAATTACAGTGGTCAAAAAAGAAAAACAGTTATTTTAATTCTTATCATGTTTTCTTTTGTATCACTAAACATATGTTTAAGCATTAAGTTCATATGAGTTACAATGCATGCAGTCAAGTAGACCATTGAAAAGACAGCCTCGGTTACCAAAAAAGCCACATAATTATGCCTAGCCAAGCAACCTCCTAGAGTCACATAGTAGGCAGACAAATGTCATGAAAATCCAATCTTGCACCACAAGAAACAGACCATCAACAGTTCACAGTTTCAATCCACTGCACCAATCTCCAGACCTCAAACACACCCTACACTCACACCATTAACTTTATCAAGCAAAGTCATATGTCATCTGTTCTAACATCCAAAGCTACCATCAACTACTGCTTATGTGAAGCTAAAAGTGCTTATAAAACAATCCTTCAAAAACTTTCTCTGAATGCTCATGCCACATAAATTCTCTCTTCAATTAATTTGTATGCTTTATTTAGATAAACTCACTAGTCCATGTAATTAATGCTCAATATTCAGGAGTCTTTTTGTTTTGTTTTGTTAGAAGAGTCTTTTATATATATATATATATATATATATATATATATATATATATATATATATACATACTTGTGTCTTTAGACTCATACCGGTCCAAATGTGGTGGCTGGTGACTTCAAATCAAAGGGGGGCTGCAGGAGCCAGCTGAATGGGTGGGGTCAATGGAAAGGGGTGTGGCCAACCAGAAAGGGGAGGAGCTATGCTCAAAACCACAAAAACTAACTTTAATTAAATACACTCCCCTGATTGGCATGGCAAACCATCATTATGAGAGTCCAATCAAGACAAAAATAAGTGTAGAAGAATAAAAATATTTCAATGCATTGGCTGCATGACAGCTTACTTAATATCTAGATGGAAACAAAAGGTTGTGAGGCATGAAAAAATAAATTACTTTTTAAATACATTACTGGAATGCCAGTCAAAATCAAGTACAAGTTAAACCAGAACCACTCAACTCAAACCACTTCTTCTTGCACTGCAGTTCTAATTATAATTTATATTCAGCATTATTAAAGTGCCAAGTAACATGCTGAAAGTAGAAATCTCTGTGATGCCCCCACTTGTAAAATGTTTCTTATCCAAAAAAGACCTGCTGCCTGACAACTATCTACGTGTTTCATGGGGAAAACATGTAAGTAAAAAATGAAAAGCAAACAAGAAACAAGCTCAAGATACATTGCTTAAAGGATTACTGTACAGGTTATGGACCACACGTGATTGACATTCTGTTTAGTTTACGGGTAAAGTCTGTAGAGATGACTGGAAGTCTCCAACAAGTGTAATGAGCTTTTTAAAATAATGGAATCCTGTCCTTTAATACCCAAGGCTTATACATTATCTAGTCAAGTATTCTCTGCATGGCAACAACAGAAAGGCGTTCAATGTTGGCAATTCTTTAACAGTATGCTTATTAAAGCTTACTTGCATCTTATGATCTCAGACAAGCTTACATTATGGTCATTAAAGCATTGCTACTTAAACACAGAGCAACAGGCACTTTGAGTAATAAGCATAAATCAACAGTACAAAAATATGACAGAAACCAGACCTTTCTGCAAAATCAAGGACAGATGAAAAGCCACTGTAGTACTTGTGTCTACCTTGGATGGGGAGACACACTGCACATTTACACTGCATAACTACTCCTTGCCTTGCTTGGACACATCCAGAGTCAGTACATGGTGGAGTGGGGTGCAACAAGTATGTCACAATTTGAAATGTCTCTGGCTGACTGTGATGGCCCTGACATATGTGTCATACCTCTCAACCTCAGAGCAAGAAATCTGGACAAAGCCATACACAGAAGTGGGACAAATGCCCACAAATAAGGACAATTTTTAAATATTGCTCCAATAAACTTAGAAAGATAATAGAATATGTCTTGCATTAGTATGACTTTTCTGAAGGGTATAAAATCTGAAACTCAAATGTCTGCCATTATTTTCTAACTTCCATCTTTAGTGATTTGTCACTAATTTGCCAAAAAACACAATTTTATGAAAAATGGACCAAATGTGATGCAAAAATATAAAATAGCCACACAATACAGCTGGGAACCTGTCAAAGAAGGGACACTTTAATATTAGTACTGCTAACTTGAGCAGCTGACAAAATAAAAGAATCTACATGCATTTCAAGTAATCTATAACTTTGATTATTACAGTTATTTCTTAATTGTAAACCATCCATGTTTTCTTCCAAAATTGCTATTTTGCGGAGGGATTATTAGGGGGAAGAGCAACATTTTAAGCCAAAATCGGAGACAGTTGAGAGGTTGGCTATGCCTAATTCTATAAAGCAATTTATTTGCATGTACCTCTCAACCTGTTAATGCAGTAAATCTGAACAAGGCCAAATATACTGGGGGAACATATAAACAGTACTAAAAATTGCTCTTGTATACATTTAGACAGTTGATAGAATAACAGTTCTTACTTTAGCATGCATTTTTCTGAAGGTTATGAAGTCTGAAACTCAGTGTATCATTATTTAGTGACTTAATTTCTAAATGATTTGCCAGAAAACTACAAATTTTATGAAGAACAAAACAAAAATAAGAAGCAAAAATCTATTCATTCTTTGAAAATATGGACAGTTGGGAGGTATAGTTCAGCTGGGCCTGTCTGAGTTTGCTGCTCTTCCCCCCCTGACAAAATCACGGTTGAAGAGCCTCTGCAGCCATTCCTATGAACCATTACTTGGCTATTTCACTCCATTTACCATAAACACTAATGTGCATACTGCTTTACTTGTATGATGAGTTGGACTTCATTTGAAAGTTTTATTTTGTATTTTACAGCACAAACACTAAGTCATCTACTAAACAAAGCAATGCAGTCTCACAATGAAAACTTAGCATTAAAACTTCTCTGCTCTTGAAACTCACATTCATTGAAACAGCATTGAAACCCACATTCAAAGAAAATACATTTTGCCAGTGGCAGATAAAGATTAATTTTGGGCTGTTTTCAAATCATAGGCCCCTTGCATATGAAACATACATGTGCTCTTTGATACACCTTCCTCATTGTACTAAATTATATTCCTTGTACAATATATTACAGTTGTTAGAGGGCATTTTAAATTTGTTTTGAACATTTTTCCAGTAAACAATGAAACAAAATGCATGCACCCATAATGGCAAAACTACCCAGTTCAGAACATTTATCATAAAAGTCTACTCAGACTTCCGCAGTCCACCATTATCAGTAAATATGCACAATTCTACAGTCCACCATTATCAGTAAATATGCACAATTCTACAGTCCATTATCGGTAAATATGCACAATTCTACAGTCCATTATCAGTAAATATGCACTATTCTACAGTCCATTATCAGTAAATATGCACTATCTCTGAAGAAGTAAAAGTCATCTAAATAATTCCACATTAAAGAAATCTGTAACTAATGAAGATGTTGCTGCTAGCAAACACCTTTATATTTCATGGTTTCATCGAAAAATAAAGTGTCTGTTGCCCCTCAGGAATAAATTGCCTATATTACATTAAAAAAATGATAAGCTAGTAATATTGCAAGAGGAAATGGATGGCAAACTGATAACGAACTCATAGTTAGTTTCTTCACCAAGGAGAACATTCTCAGTACAGCAGCATCCATCCCTTGTGGGAGTAGAACCCACAGCCTTCTGCATCAAAGACAAGTACACAACTTGTTGTGCTATTAACAAGGCAAACCAACTTCACTTAAGAAGCACTAAACTTCTGTTCGCCTGCACCTCTCAGCTCCTTGTAAAATCTACTCAATACTCAACTTTGCAGCACAGGAAAACTGGAAAAAGCCAAAATGTATTGGGGGGGGGGGCCAAAAGCCCAAAAACCAGGGACACAAACATTGCTTGTATAATCTTGGAAAGTTGCTAGAACCATACATTTTACTGCCAAGCTCCCTGTGCAAAACAGAGCAACATACCACTACGCCAAATCAGCTGCTTTGTAAAAGAGGAAGACTGAAACTTAAATGGCTATCATTTAGTGAATTCAGTTCTCACCGTAGCTGTCAACCTCTTACTACAAAACACCTGGACAAACCCAGTAATGAGGGAATACAGCCCTCAAACATTCAGTGAATTCAGTTCTTGCCATAGCTGTCAACCTTAGCACAAAAGACCTGGACGAAGCCAATAATGAGGGAATGCAGTCCCAAAAATAGGGACAAATTTCAAAAATTCATCTTATAAACTTAGAAAATTGCTAGAATAAAAGGTTGTGTTACTATGTATTTTCTGAAGAACATGAAGTCTGAAATTCAAATGCCTGTCAATTTTACTGCTGACAGAATAAAAACAATTTTCAGCAGAGACCCAGGGAGAAATACTGCAGACACGTCTTTATAAAATGACAGGGCACCAGAGCAAATGCACACAAACACAGGGAGGAGATGCAGACTCCACACAGAAGGCACCCCAGCCAAGAATCAAACCAGAAAACCTATAGCTGTGAGGCAACGATACTACCACTGCACCATCAAATATGCAAAGACTTAAACATTCAGAAACCTGAAGTCTGAAATTCAAATGCCTGTCAATTTTATTTAACATTTGTTAATCAGGACAGTCTGACTTGGAACAAAAAAAAAATTCAGCAGAGGCCCAGGAAGAAATAATGCAGACATGTCTTTGTAACATGGGAGGACACAAAAGCAAACCCACACAAACACAGGGAGAAGATAAAAACCCCACAAAGAAGGCACCCCAGCCAAGAAGCAAACTTGAGAACCTGCAGCTGTATGGCAACAATGCTACAACTGCCCCATCAAATATCAAGCATGACAGCATTTACAAACCACAAATATTATGAGGAACAGATCAGATCAAACATGAGGCAAAAATCTGCAGTTTTTTTTTCACAAATGGTAGTGGGTAGGGAATTAAGGTCTTTAAAACCTGCATACAAGGTACAGGATTCAAGCCTGAGGTATTCCCTACCACACACACAAACACCTGTAGAAGCAAACCACAAAAACTAAATATACTGCATTGGGTGCCAAACAGTTGTCATGAGAGTCCAATCAAGACAAAATGAAGTGTAGAAGAATAAAAATATTTCAATGCATTGGCTGCATGACAGCTTAATATCTGGATGGAAACAAAAAAGGTTGTGAGGCATGAAGAAATAAATTACTTTTTTTTAAAATACATTAATGGAATGCCAGTCAAAATCAAGTATAAGAAAAACAAGCAGCACTCAACTCAAACCACTTCTTGCACTGCAGTTCTAATTATAATTTATATTCAGCTTTATTAAAGTAACATGCTGAAAGTAGAAATCTCTGATGCCCCCACTTGTAAAAATGTTCCTTATCCAAAAAAAGACCTGCGGCCTAACAACTACTTGTTTCATGGGGAAAACATGATCAAAGTAAAAAATGAAAAGCAAACAAGAAATAAGCTCAAGATACATTGCTTAAAAGGATTACTGTACAGGTTATAGACCACACGATTGGCATTCGGTTTATGGTTAAAGCCTGCAGAGATGACTGTAAGTCTCCAAGTGTAATGAGACTCTTAAAATAATGTAATTCTGTCCTTTATTACAAATACTGGCATATGCATTTCAATACCCAAGGCTTATACATTATCTAGTTAAGTATTCTCTACATGGCAACAGAAAGGCTTTCAATGTTGGCAATTCTTTAACAGTATGCTTATTAAAGCTTACTTGCATCTTGCAATCTCAGCCAAGCTTACCTGATGGTCATTAAAGTATTGCTACTTAAACACAGAGCAACATGCACTTTGAGTAATAAGCATAAATCAACAGTACAAAAAATATGACAGAAACCAGACCATTCTGCAAAAATCAAGGACAGATGAAAAGCCACTCTAGTACTTGTGTCTACCTTGGATGGGTGGGATTCTCTGCACATTTACACTACATAACTACTCCTTGCCTTGCTTTGACACATCCAGAGTCACTACATGGGGGAGTGGGGTGTAACAAGTATGTCACAGTTTGAAATGTCTCTGGCTGACTTGTGATGGCCCTGACACATTTGTCATACCTCTCAACCTCAGAGCAAGAACTCTGGACAAAGCCATACAAAGAAATGGGACAAAGGCCCAAAAATAAGGACAATTTTTAAAATATCGCTCTTATAACCTTAGAAAGCTAATAGAGGTCTTGCATTAGTATGAATTTCTGAATGGTATGAAATCTGAAACTCAAATGTCTGTCATTATTTTCTAACTTCAGTCTTTAATTATTTGTCACTAATTTGCCAAAAAAACACAATTTTATGAAAAATGGACCAATAAATGTGATGTAAAAATATAAAATAGCAACACAATACAGCTGGGAACCTGTCAAAGAAAGGACACTTTAATATTAGTACTGCTAACTTGAGCAGCTGACAAAATAAAATAATCTACATGCATTTCTGAAATAAAAGTAATCTGATTATTACAGTTATTTCTTAATTATAAATCCTCCATGTTTTCTTCCAAAATTGCTATTTTGCGGAGGGATCATTAGGGGAAGAGCAACATTTTGAGTCAAAATCAGGGACAGTTCAGAGGTTTGGCTATGCCTAATTCTATAAAGCAATTTATTTGCATGTACCTCTCAACCTGTTAATGCAATAAATCTGGACAAGGCCAGATATATTGGGGGAACATATAAACAGTACTAAAAATTGCTCTTGTATAAACTGGGACATAAATCTGGACAAGGCCAAATATATTGGGGGGAACATATAAACAGTACTAAAAAATGCTCTTCTATAAACTGGGACAGTTGATAGAACAGGTCTTTCTTTAGCATGCATTTTTCTGAAGGTTATGAAGTCTGAAACTAGGTGTGTCATTATTTAGTGACTTAATTCCTAAATGATTTGCCAGAAACCCACAAATTTTTATGAGGAACAAATCAAAAATAAGAAGCAAAACATCTATTCATTCTTTGAAAATCTGGACAGTTGGGAGGTATGGTTCAGCTGGGGCTGTCTAAGTTTGCTGCCCTTCCCCCTCACAAAACCCTGGTCGAATGGAGCCTCCCTGCAGCCATTCCAATGATCCATTAATTTGCTATTTCACTCCATTTACCATAAACACTAATGTGCATACTGATTTACTTCTATGATGATTTGAACTTCATTTAAAAGTTTTATTTTTGCATTTTACAGCACAAACACTAAGACATAAGAAACTTGGCATTAAACCTTCTCTGCCCTTGAAACTCACATTCACTGAAACAACATTAAAATCCACATTCAAAGAAAATACATTTTACTCGTGGCAGATAAAAATTAATTCTGGGCTGTTTTCAAATCATAGGCCTCTTGCATATGAAACATACATGTGCTCTTTGATACACCTTCATATTGCTTTGAACATTTTTCCAGTAAACAATGAAACAAAACTGTCCAATTCAGAACATTTCCATCATAAAAGTCTACTCAAACTTCTACAGTCCACTATTATCAGTAAATATGCACAATTCTACAGTCCACCATTATCAGTAAATATGCACAATCTCTGAAGTAGTAAAAAAGTCATCTAAATAATTCCACGTTAAATAAATCTGTAATGAAGAGGTTGGTGCTAGCAATCACCTTTACATTTCATGGTTTCATCGAACAATAAAGTGTCTGATGCCCCTGTGGAATAAATTGCCTAAATTACATTAAAAATAAGCTAGTAATATTGCAATAGGAAATGGATGGCAAACTGATAACAGGCTCATACTTAGTATCTTAACTTTCAGCATTCACCCCTTATGGGAGTAGAACCAACAACCTTCTGCATCAAAAGCAAGCACACAGCCTGTTGTGCTATTAGCACTAAACTTCGCTTCCCCTGCAGCTCTCAGCTCCTTGTAAAATCTGCTCAATACTCAACTGCATCCCAACTTCGCAGCACAAGAAGTCTGGAAAAAGCAAAATTTATTGGGGTGGGTCAAAAGGGCAAAAACCAGGGACACATTAAACATTGCTTGTATAATCTTGGAAAGCTGCTAGAATAAAATGCTGTGTTACCACGGTACCACCATACATTTTACTGCCAAAGTCCCTGTGCAAAAGAGTCAGAACATACCACTATGCCAAATCACCTGCTTTGTGAAAGAAAAATGCTGTGTTACCATCGTACATTTTACAGACAAGGTCCCTGTGCAAAACAGTCAAGAGCAACATACAACTACGCCAAATCAGCTGTTTTGTGAACGAGAGGAAGACTGAAACTTAAATGGCTATCATTTAATTAATTCAGTTCTCACCATAGCTGTCAACCCCTTAGCACAAAACACCTGGACAAACCCAGTAATGAGGGAATACAGCCCTCAAACATATTCAGTGAATTCAGTTCTTGCCATAGCTGTCAACCTTAGCACAAAAAACCTGGACAAAGCCACTAACAGGGTATTACAGTCCCAAAAATAAGGAAAAATTTCAAATAGTCATCTTATAAACATAAAAAATTGCTATAATAAAAGGTTGTGTTACTATATATTTATTGCTAAAATAAAAAGTTGTTTTACTATGTATTTTCTGAAGACTATGAAGTCTGAAATTCAAATGCCTGTCAATTTTACTTCTGATGGAACAAAAACAATTTTCAGCAGAAGCCCAGGGAGAAATACTGTAGACACTTCTTTGTAAAATGGCAGAATACCAGAGCAAATCCACACAAACACAGAGATAAGATGGAGACTCCACAAAGAAGGCACCACAGCCAAGAATCAAACCACAAATCCTGTAGCTATGAGGCAACAATACTGCCACTGCACCATCAAATATGCAAGAAATTAAACATTCAGAAACCTGAAGTCTGAAATTCAAATGCCTGTCAATTTTATTTAACATTTGTTAATCAGGACAGTCTGACTTGGAACAAAAAACAATTTTCAGCAGAGGCCCAGGAAGAAATAATGCAGACATGTCTTCGTAACATGGGAGGACACAAAAGCAAACCCACACAAACACAGGGAGAAGATACGTAACAGACCCCACAAAGAAGGAACCCCAGCCAAGAATCAAACCAGAGAACCTGCAGCTGTGAGGCAACAATGCTACTACTACACCATCAAATATCAAGCAAACAGACCCCCCAAAGAAGGAACCCCCAACACTGCTACTACTACACCATCAAATATCAAACAAACGACCCAACAAAGAAGGAACCCCAGCCAAGAATCAAACCTGAGAACCTGCAGCTGTGAGGCAACAATGCTACTACTACACCATCAAATATCAAGCATTGCAACATTTACAAACCACAGATATTATGAGGAACAGCTCAGATCAAATATGAGGCAAAAATCTGCAATTTTTTTACAAATGGTGGTGGGTAGGGAACTCAAGTCTTTAACACCTGCATACAGGGTACAGGGTTCAAGCCTGAGGTATTCCCTACCACACTACCATGAGCACCTGGGGTATTTTCACACACACACACACACACACACACACACACACACACACACACACACTTCCCTACCATTCTACACACACACTTCCCTACCATTCTACACACACACTTCCCTACCATTCTACACACACTTCCCTACCATTCTACACACACTTCCCTACCATTCTACACACACACACTTCCCTACCATTCTACACACACACACACACTTCCCTACCATTCTACACATACTTCTCTACCATTCTACACACACACACACTTCCCTACCATTCTACACACACACACACACTTCCCTACCATTCTACACACACACTTCCCTACCATTCTACACACACACTTCCCTACCATTCTACACACACACACACTTCCCTACCATTCTACACACACACACACTTCCCTACCATTCTACACAATAAACACACACACACTTCCCTACCATTCTACACAATAAACACACACACTTCCCTACCATTCTACACAATAAACACACACACTTCCCTACCATTCTACACAATAAACACACACCAGTCCGTTCAAATAGGCATACATTCATTCACACACTTCCCTACCATTGTAAACATAATTAACACGCTGGCATACATTCATTCACACACTTCCCTACCATTGTAAACATAATTAACACACTTACCTGTCCTTGCTACCCATTCTCCATAACATAATCCAAATGCCCGCGCAATAATCCAGTCCCGCGAGATTCCCGCGATCCCAAACCCTAATCCACAGTCCCCCCGACGAGAGCATCTGACTGCTGCTGTTGCAGTCTGGCCCCGACGCATTTTCCCAGTGAGTCTGTGCACTTTAAAAGTGCACAGACGTCTCCTATGTTTCCCTACCTGGACTGCCGGACTGCCTGGAGCATGCGCAGTAGACTCGCAGTAGTCTGGACTACTGCGCATGCGCGAAGTCCGCAAATTTTAAAACTTTTTTTTTTCTTTTTTTTTTGTTGAGGGGGCTGCAGTCCGGCAGTCCGATAGCACGGGCTGCCCCAATCCATTTTCTCCTAAAGATTTCTGATTTTTTAGAATTAAGAAAAGAAGTTGCATCTTCTGAAGAGTCAAAAGTAAATTGTTCCCTCTGAACATAACATTCTTCAACTTGCTGGAAATCAGTTGTGGCATTTAATACCACATTTTCTCAGGGGTATCGCCACTGGCATGCCTTCCTTTATTGCTTTATTTTCTGTGAATAATTATTATCACATCTGACAATGGAACTACCAATTTTCAGAGGGAGATTTGCCAAAGCAATACTTATAAGAAGTTCATTGTATAGATGTGAGATGAATTTGACATTTATAGACCTAGAAGGGACTTTATCCTTAACTGGAGGTTTTGTGCGAGATCTATGACCTCTCTATATATCATATGACAAGCCCTCCTGAAGATTTAGCACTTTTAGAATGCAGTTGGTGAGGAAATTAACCATTTTTTCAAACACACACCAAAATTCTTACATTATTTCTTTTTTCCTGTTTTTTTTAGGTCAGTCTCCTTATTCAGAAGCTTTAGTAAACATTCAGTGTGTTTTTTTTATGTTCAGCCATTCTTTGCTCGATGTCATTTAAACTTGTTTCTGTGCTGTCTTTGTATTTTGTTGCATCATAACTTTCAGGGATTCAAACTGTTTGTTGCTATTCTCCTGTATTAGATCTTAATTTTTATTCATGTTGTCTGTTTTTAAGGATCGTTGTTGTATGGATGACAATATCTCCTGGAAATCCTTCTTTGTAGAGATGTTTTCTTGCCCTGTAGTTTCGTAAGACTGCATCATTCAAGAGGTTTGTTGATATATACTCAGACAGGATTCTTTAATTATAAATTTGCCGTTAATGTAATTTAATCTTGAGACAAAATACCCATTTCCCTTCACTTTTAGCACTGACTGGATCAAACATAATAAAAAATAAGGCCAAAAAGTTTTTTAACAGTACCAAGGAATTCAAATATGTTGCACTGAAGTTACCATATTAGTCACATACCCCATGTTTGCTAAGATTTATGATATGCCCAGGAACATGGTAAATACCATTTATTAGTATGCAGGGGGTCATTTCTTTTTCATATAGAACTTTGTCCCCTACCACTCCATTGATGAAGCACTGAGCACTACATAGTCTCAGTCTTTACAAGTACAATACATTTGTATGATGTAAGAAGAGAAAAAGCAAATATAAGCAGTGTAAGAGCAGGGCTTTACTTAAATGTAGTTGTGAAGCATAAGATAGAATAGAAACATATTAGGATACACCTTGTATAAGCCTGAATATGCACAGTCTGGCCTTTGTCTTAATTTTATGCATACAGTATTAGAAAAAGGCATTTCAGTAGAAGGAAAAAGATCACTTTTCTGGCTAAACATGAGACGTGCAGAAATAACAGCTCTCAAAGGGAAAACTACAGAATGTTCTTTTCTAAAGGGGAAGTTATGTGTACTTGCAATGGAATGCTACATAATGAACAGACATTTAGGCTACATTAAACACTTGTTAGACAATGCCTGGGAAACAAGGTTGATGGGGTGGATAGGGCTACCAGAGGAAAGTTACTGAAGAAGTAATTTAATATATATGTTTAGGATAGACCTGTCAGTTTCAGTCTGGTTCAAGACTTGTTCAGATATTGTTGAATTACTTTCATGTGTTCAGTTATCTGACATATGCTGCTATACACCATCTGAATATGTTGTTGTGACATTTATATCTGCTGCTATTAAATTCTTTTATTTTGTGCTGCTGTCTATAATAAACTATTAAGCAATCTGGTGCAACAGAACTCTGACTTCTTAGAATGGCGCTTGAACCATGCTACTTGGGGAAGGGTACTGTATACTTCTACTAATTCCTGGACCCCACAGCAACTATGGAGATCAGTTATCAGGGAAAGCTGTAGTGAATAAGCACTTCATACAGTGCAGCAGCCAGCTTGACTTCAAGGTCTAAAATATTTGAAGATTTTTTTTTTTTTAAATGTTTAAAGTGACACACTTTTCAAGTATATTATTAAGTATCAGTTACCTAAAGCGGAAGACTCATATTGTTATATTCAAGAGAGTAAGCTTCTCAGCAGGGCACCAGTGACATTCCAGATGTAAGAGAGTGAACTCTATGCATACAAAGACCATGGCAGATGACACAAAAGTTATTCATTACGCAAGCGTTCCTCTTTCTGTTAGTATGGATTTCATAACTAAATCAGCCAGTAAATGATCAGAAAGTCTAGAAATTTCTACAGTCGAATCACCTGATGTGGTGTGGTTAAAAATTATGAACTAGGTTATAAAACACTGTAAACAATGGGATAGCAATGTTTTCTCCAAGCAGACTGCTAAATTTTGGATTTTTGCTAAAGCTATGTGATGTATACATAATCATGTGTTATACCATCATTCGAGTAATGAAGAAAGCAGTGTCAATGTTATTCAGGCATCAGTAATTCCAGTAAGTAAAGTTACCACAGTTGATGAATTACAGACTTTGGTAGGAAAACTAGATGCTTCATGGAAAAAGGTTTATCAAAATGTATTAAGTGATTACAACCCATTTCTGTCCAAATGGAACAATAGAGATAATACTGAGGTTGAGCAAGACAAGCTGGTAGACAATTATAAAAGAAAGGCTTGAAGACATGGATAGGTATATTACAACATTTAGACAGGATGCACAAGAACTTATAAGTGGGATATAGGAGTTTCTTAAGAGTACTAAACAGTACTTAAAATAAAATGCAAAAGGCATGAGGGATCAAGAACAGGGTTCAGAGCAATCAGTAAGTTTGGCTGCAGAATCAACGTGTGTAACAACAACACAGAAGCTATATAACAGATCAGAAATTGTTACAGCTGTTACCTAAATGGGATGACAGGAAGGAGTTATTTCAGAATCTTATGGTATTTGTAAATTGGTCCAGTAATACTGGGGTAACTAAGGGACAAGAACTGTCAAAATGTTTTAACAGCTTTTCTTCAAAAGACTCTTAAGACTTAAATTGAACTGCATGAGCTACCACTTGATAACATACCAGGAAGAATGCATGCTGCCTTACAAGCTTCAGCACAGAGAATGTGTTTTTATCCCAGGTTTTTAGATCAATTCAGAATAACTAGAACAAACAACCTTATGGAAACTGCAATGTTATTTTCTTTCGTATATGCAGTAGTACATAACTATTCTGAGAGAAAAGTGGAACAGGATGATGTACAGAAACATGTGACTAAGGCTTTTTTTCCCAAGAGTTCAGCATCTTGATACCGCTATTAATCTAAATGTCATTGCTACAGCAAAAACATTAGAAGAGACAGTAAATTAATCACAAAACCAGAGTTTACAAGCATCAGATGCAAGTAATAGAATCTTTTCTATAGAGCTAAACATTGCAGCTGTTAGGCAGAACACAAGCACTAGAGCCACAGCAGAGAACAGATCTGCAGTTGAATTTTTTTTTTAAATTGTAAAAAGTTAAGGCATGTAAAAAAGCTATGTACTAGATACAGGATGTTTGAAAACAAGGGTGTTGAAGATGGTATCGATGAACCTTTCCAAGTCATTTAAAGCATGATGATGTGAGGTAGTGACAACTATGCCAGGAGAAGTAGGGCAGCAGATTTGTAATGTATGCCAGCATAGCTAGCTGGAGTTTTGTAAAGAATTATATGTCATTTGTATATCAAACTGATTTGTACAAGTGCTTGTCTTGAAAATGTATTTGTAAAGCTGCTTGAGTTAAAAATGTATCAACAGTGGGTCCTGCTGGACAAAAAAGAAATACACCTGCATGCAGACTGTATTGTAACTGTTGAAATTAATATATTGTAACATAAGATACTAGAAGAGAAGAGGTTAATCTCAGTCTTGCTAACTTTGAAAAATACTCTGAAATTAAATTACCTGGTTCAGGCCATAAAGATTGTATCTTGCAGTTCTGATTGTAGCCAGAGACAAAATGATTGTGAAAACCTAATGTATTATCCTTAGGGGTGAACTAATTGCTACCCTGGAAGGGGGAAGTTTTTGAAATGGTTTTATAGCTTCCAGATGCTTTAATACATCTTAGCAAAGCTATATGTGTGTGTAAGGTGACACATATTTGCAAGATTCTGTTTCATGTGCTAGTAACGAGGGTAGTGTGGGAACCAGAAGTCAGATGACCAGATGTGTGTGATGTTATTCTGTAATCAAACAATGAAATGATTTTTTAATACTAGATGAGACAGAAGTCTCAAGGCACTCTATTTTGGAACTGGCAAGACCACTCAACCACGTCATCTTGCCTTGCTTTATTAAGTAAATAGGAAACAGTAATTCTTTAGCTCAGTCAGGAAAATATAGCGAGATTAGTTAAGTACTGCTTTTCTGTATCTATGTGAATCTTTCCAGCTGTGCTATTTCTAATATTTCCTGTTATTGGAACTCTGTTTTTTTGTTGTAAATAGATATTTAGCAGTTTCATGTTCTTTTATTATTTATTATTAAACATATTTAAACTTTTCATTATGGATGGTCTTTTAGAGAATATTTTAACTTTTGAGAGTACTTATATTTATTTTGTAACACTGTGGCCACTTCTGAAAGCCTTGCTGCACTGGTCAAACACTACAATTTGTATTAGTATTAATTTTACTGAGTATAATTGGGTACCCCTGTAAGTGCCTTAGAGTAGCTGGCTTTGGAGAGTTCTGGTGGCAGTTTCTACCTTATAGTCTGAACAGAGGGGGCATAGCTGGTAAATCTGTGCCAGCCTTTCTCAGGTGTGTGTGTGTGTGTGTCAGCTACTTGGAGCAGGGATGAAGAACACTAGTTTTGGAGAGAAGGTGCTGGAGGACTTGGCTTGGAACACTCAGCTGAGGATTCAACTCTACAGCTGTATTAGTGGTGAGTCTTATTTGGGCCCTGGAGAGAGAGAGAGAGAGAGAGAGAGAGAGTGAGAGAGAGAGGGAACTTGAGCCCTCTGGACTGAGTGTGTTCCCATTGTGCTCTTAAGGGTAATTGTGCTTGGTGCAGATAGCTGCATCTGAAAATACTGTGTGTACCTATCTTTGTTCCAAGTGAAAGTCCCTCACCAGTGTCAGTAGTGAGGAATGAGGCTCCTTGATTACTGACTCAGAGGAGGGCATCACAGATTCCTCCATCTTATCCTCCCCAAAACAACCCCCTGTGCAGTCACATACCCTCTGAAATGGCTTGACCCCTAAATTCTTGGCTTTCCCCCCTCTCACATCATGCATTTATCCAAGGAGTACACTACTTTGCATTCCTGTGCTTGAAACTACCATATCAATTTTCAGGAATATATTAAACCTCTTGAGTGTTGCACAAGCCATGGTATAACACATGGACATTGCCTTATCAAAGAAGAAATTATCACATAGCTGCATGCCTAGCATATGCCAGTCTTCCTTGCCTATGGGCAACAAGTGAGACACTGCTTTCTTGAGAGAGGTACCTTAGCTTAGCCAGGTTCCTGTTGTTCTCTAACTAGCATCACTGCTTTATCCAGTCACATTAATGGCACTCTTAATTGTCTTCTAACTTCTGCCAGTCATATTCCCTTCTGGGAATGACATGTCAACCTAAATTCCCTAGGCCTCTTCTTAAATCCAGACCCAAACTGGACCTCTTGTAGATAATAAAAAAACTGTCACATAAAACACTCCTTGCTTGTACTTATTTGTTTAGGAAAACCTATGTTTGCTCTTCTCTGCTTTTCCATGACTTTAAGTTATTACACCTCCCTCTCATCAGCAGTGTACATACCAAAAGTAGAAATATTTACCAAATTCCTTTACTAAGTCAGATGCTATATCCAGCCCCATGAAAGGAGGCCTTTCCCCATGTTTCTCCTGAGTAACCTTATCCTCACATTCTTTTGTGAGATTTCTTTAAGCGCAGCAGGCATTCTGGGGGTACACTGAAGTTCAGCAAGTAGTTCCAACAGACCAGTGTGGAAAAGCAGTGAATCCAGTCTTCCATACAGGGTAGCAAAGACACCTGCATCTCTGTCAATGGTGGTTTAGCCAACAACCTTCCTTATTTGCCCTACCCTCCCATGCAAGGTGGGAAGCAATATTTTCTGTATTTCAAATCATGTTGATGGCTGTGAATCTAACCTGCTGTTAATTTCAGCACTTGCCACCAATTAATGTCTGAAACAACATCCTGCTACTCATGGTAAGAGTAGAGTCAGTCATCATTAATCTTGTTGAACAGCCATCAGTCATGGAGAACAAATTGTCTACAACAAGATCTTATTCTCCACATGGATAGAGCTTACATTTTGCATGTCTTCCCTTTGCTTTGTTAGGCATGACACTGTGGAAAAAGAATGTATGGTATGAGTATGCCAAGAAGGAATGCTTGTCAAATGATCCTGTCTTTAGTGTACTACTCAAATTATGTTACTTCCATGTGATATGTACATATAACAGGCATCCATACTGACACACCTGACTATATGGTAGAGTCACAGGCATAACACCCCAACCTCAGTTCTACCTAAAAGTATACAGTGCAACTGCAATAATCATGGAGGTGCTCCTCAGTCGTATGCCTGCTATGCTTTCACTGTAAAAACATCACAGCTTTCTAAGCACAAACCAGTTGTCACTGCAAACAGTAGTAATTTTACTGCCAGTGTGTACCATGGCCAGAAATACTGTGTATTTTCAGCTATGGGACTGCAGCTGTGTGGTTCTTTCTGTCTCCACAACTCACACTACAGTCTCAAAATGTTCAGCATTCAAGGCTGGAAAGCACAACAAGGGTTCTGATATTTGATATTTAATAACTGACCTTGGTTAAACATGTGCACCCAGTATGTTCAGCAGTCGCATATACACTGCCCAGCAGTCAAACAAAAATGCTGGTCCCACTCTTGAGATATGTGCCAAGGTACGCATATCTCTCAACCTCTTAAAAAAGGAAATATAGACAATTCCAAAAATAAGGTGGGAGAAAGGACCAAAAATAGGGACAAATTTTAAATACTGCTATTGTAAACTTAAAAAGTTGCTAGAATAGCAGTTTTTTTTGTTAGTGTGCTTTTTTCCTGAAGGATATGAAGTTGGAAACTTCATTGTTTGTCATTATGTACTGTGTTCATTCCTTGATGATGTGCCGGAAAATCACAAATTTTATGAGGTGCAGACCAAAAATATGAGACAAAAATCTGGACATTTTGTGAATATCAGGGCAATTGAGAGGTATGAAGGTAATCTTCTACATAGTCCCATGTCACTGTACTAACCCTAAATATTTTAAACATGGGACCTTAAAATACTGCCTTACATCTTCCTTATGAGGTATGTCTCTAGAAACCTTTCTCACTACATTTATACCACCGGCGTTGCTTTCTCTCAACAGTTCATTTTTGGTTTAGAATGTGAATTAAGCTATTAAAAACTATTTTCCCACAATATTTGCACAAGAAACACTTCACTGAAACAGTGCATCAAAAGCAATAAAATAAAAGGTAGAACCTACCTTACACAGTTAACACTGTTGCTTTCCTCCTTCACAGTTTGCTTCACACAGGTATAGTGGGTTTGCAATTAATAATCTACACCTTCTTCCATAGAACAGTGACACTTTATGTGGCCACTGGGCTTAATATTATGTAGGTTTGGGCCTCTGAGCATCATAATTATGCAAATGTGGTCTCAGCTATTAATGTTTCTGAATCAATCAATGTTCATGTTGTGGCTGAAGGCTGAGTCTTGTATACAAGCTTACACAATGATGTGTACACACGAGTGAGTGAATTAATTAACTAAAGAGAATCATTGCTTTTCATGTTTTGTGCATGCATGCAGTGGAGGTGATAAAGAGCAATGTTGATCAAAATGTTCAACAGAAAGTTAACAGCACACATTTTCTGTCAGGATTCACAACTTAAAATGGCATTCCAAACACAATTGTAATGGTACAGGCCATGTTGCATTCTGAAACAGGCGACTAGTGAGTTACCATATGTTGTGACAATTCTCAAAAAATGAAATGGATGTGACCACAAGATGCCAGAATATGACTAAAGTATGTTCTTGGTTTTCATTGCCACTGTTTCTTAATGGGATCCCCCTGTGGTGCTCTAAGAAATCTAAAATCTTCTTGTATCTGCTTGAGGACTTGTATAATGGCCCACAGTATAAACTTGATGTATGGTGTTGTCTTGCCAGGGTTATTACTGATGCCACAGGAATACCTTGCTTTGATGAACAGGGTAAATGATATTTTAATGACCTGTGGAAAGGTAATCCAGATATTCTTAAGTTAGGGCACTAGATATATATAGAAGTATGATATTTACTTCTATTTTATTTTTATTTTTGCCATCCTACCCTTAGGGAATGTGCATTCATTATTTATCAATTTCATCCATGCCCCACAAGCCTATTGGAGAATATTCTCCTGTACTAGAGAAGGATGCAATCCCTTTCCAAGCACGGGGATGAGTGCACCATTTACTTTACTTATAACGGAAGTAATTATTCATTGCTCTATCTCTATATTTTTAAACTCTGTAAACATCTCGTAATAGTACCTATATGCCAAACATCTTTACTATAAGAAATGTTTTGTGTTCTGTTGTTAATAGCCTTTATGTGTCTTTATAGAGTCATATAATATGTGATATCACTGGTTCAGTTTTTTGGCTTTATACATATGTCAGGGGTATACTAGATGACAGACAATAAAAACAGTGGGGCATACTAACTAAATAATATGCTTACAGGAGGACCTCATAGGTATAGTGCATGGAATACGCCAGACAGTTATAGGCCGTATAGTTAGTATACCTCCAGTGTTTCATCAACTCGTTATACTTAGCTGCATTTCACTGGGTTCACATTAGCCAGCTGTGCATCTCACCTGTTGGGTTTTGCAAATTTTTTGATGGTGAACTTTTTGTAGGGCCGATCTTGACTCCTGAACCTGATTGACTTCTTTAAATCAGTCTCCAGAGCCATGGACACAGCCTATCTGGACCTCATCAAGGCCTTTGACACCATCCCCCACTCTGGAATCATAGATAAACTTACTAAGCTGGACATAAATCCCTACATCACTCGATGGGTTGTCAACTGGCTTACTGACAGAACCCACACTGTAAAAGTAGCTGACTCCAAATCCAGCTCTAGACAAGTGACAAGTGAAGTACCTCAGGGTTCAGTCCTGGTACTGCTCTTGTTTGGCATCTACTTCTCTGAAGTTTAGGCCAACACTAAGGGATTCTGGCTAACAAAGTTCACAGATGACTGCAAACTGGGAGCCATTATTGAATTCCCAAATGATGTGGATATTCTACAAAAGGACCTTACAGAAACAGATGCCTGGTGCCAAAGGCATGGGCTCAAGCTCAATGCCAAGAAATGTATAGTTATCCCCTTTGGGAAAAAATATGTACCTGGTGGCAGTTCACTAAACACCAAAAGTGTGATAACAGACTTAGGTGGACAGTGGTCTCATCTTCGATAACCCCATAGTTTCATAGATTAGTACGAGACTAACTGCCCTTGTGGGCCATTTTTTTAAGCCTAGCCAATTACCCCATGTGAGAATCAAACCCTCACCTTGCGTTTGTAAGGCAAACACCTTAACCATTATGCCAACCTCATATCACCACAACAGTCAGGAAATCCTTCTATATGGCACACCTCATCACTAAGGGCTTTTCATCCAGAAAAAAGGAGGCCATTGTCCCACTGTACTCATCCCTCATTAGACCCATTATAGAATACAATGCCCCATTTGGTATGTACCTCTCAAGACATCTGTAACAACTGGAAAGGCCGCAGAAATATCTCACTAAAAGAATCACAGGACTAAAGCAGATGCCCTATGCTGATCGTCTAAATAACTCCACCCATACTCTGTCACATATCATCTGCTCAGAGGTGATCTGTGCTTAACATACAAGACCATGTCAAACTCAGAGCTGTTGGACATGCTACACTTAAAGAAATCCCAATCCCTCAGAGACACATGCTCCAGGGATCTAAACCTTGTCATCACAATGAACAAAACATGCTGGAGGGATAGGTTCTTGACCCAGAGACTCCCCATACTGTAGAATAGACTGCCCATACATGTCAAGCAGAGTGCCTCTTAGGCCCTCTTCAAAAGGATCCTTGATGATTGGATGGGAGATAGAAAATTCACCCCGGGGATCACGTCAGTCATCCTGTGAGACAGGGGTCCAGGGAAGTAAATACTGTGGGAAGAAATAGCCAGGGGAATTGTTATGGCTAGGCTTGTATAGGCCCTAGGGCTGATAGCCTAGTACCAACCTATGAACCTATGAACCTATATAAATGTTCAAATCATACTGCATTTTAATGCTAAGTCCTAGTTCCCACACCTTCTTTTTTGCTATCCATTCTTTTTCATTTATTTTGCTTTTATCTTATGTTATTTCTCTCTTTTTACTTTTCATTTCTGTACAGCAGCTACCATGGTAGTGCCAGCAGTTACACCGTATACCAACACCACCCACCACAGATGCACACAACTCATTACACTTATGCCACTGGCAGCTAAAGATTCCTTCTCTATTGCCTTTTCAAGGAGAGCCAAATAGGCCCTCATTCACTGTACTGCTGTTCCTGCTGGTGGTTCTGCCTGCTGGCATCTGCCAGAATTGCTGAGGAGCTGGTTGACTGGTGTATTGAAAACCACATTGGCCATCTAGAATGACCTCACCTGTGGCTTTCAACACTGCTTTCTTGACCACCTCCGGCAGCACTATCTAAGGCAGGACCCAGTGGTGAGGGAGCACAAGGTGATGTCTTATCTCACAATAGGACTGACATGGGCTGGGCGGTACTGGTGACCATACCCATCCTTTCTTTCATCCCAGTATTGTACTGTCTTTTGTGTTCTTGCCCTCCTCTTTTTTTTTTTTTGCCCAATCGTCCCTATCTTCACTGTATTTCCTTTGCTTGTCTGCTGTCTGTAACTCCATTGTCATGCCCCTTTCTTAGTGTGTCACACCTTCCTTCAGTCAGGTCTAGGTTAAGTATTTGTGAGCTTGCATCTACTCCCTACTGTCACATTCTTATCATATTGTCACCTTCTCAAACATCCTTCTCCACTTTTCCTTTGAAAAATGAAAATGGGCATTAGTCTCACAAAAACTTACCTTTCTTTGCCAACTCCATCACATTCATTCCTTACCTATTTTTTGTATGTACTTCCTTCTGTTTATATTTTTCATTTTCTCCCTGTTATATGCTCCTGTTTCTACCCCTTTATTTAGTCAAAAATATATTTAAAGTGTGCAGTGAGCCCTTTAAGGCTGATATTTGCTTTCTAATTTTGATGTTTAAGTGGACGTGTGAATATGCTAAAGCATGTGCATGCTCTACATTCAGCATTTGTGCTTGTCACATTATACAGACACTGCTGCAGCCATCTCTTCAACTCTGTGATCAGGATTTCTAATTAGATGCTGTTTGAGCACTGCGTTTTCACATTATAATCGATAATAAGCATGGAACTACATAAAGCACAGATGGTAAAGAGTGGCTGGCTCCCTGCCATCAGAATGAGCTTGTTTCTGAAGATCAGGGCTAGACTTCCTAAGCATTTTATGTATTGATTTAAACAAATTCAAGGGGTCTTTAAACCACCAATCCCCTACTCCATAGGCAATCAGTGGATATGTTTTTGCTCATATACATTCCCAATAGGATAATACCTGTCATATCTATCTAAGATCTGTCCACCTATATCAAAGTATGTCATATCCTATGAACTTTTGCTTACAAATATTTGTAATTAAGTAACTATGTTCGCTGTGCTCATGTTCATGTTTTTGCTTCACCATTTTAATTTTAACTCTGTTATATGCTTTAGAGCCCCTGTGGCAGGGAAGCCGGGTATGACTTTCACCTAATGCAGAGAGTTACATCATTCCTCTCATGCCATAAACATGTCTGACCATTCCCTGGCTAAAAATACATAACTTTTTGTCTAGCTATATTTTCCTCACAATCCCGTCTTTATCATTTATCACTTTCCTACACAACTTTCCTTATATCTTTCACCAAACATTACCATAGTCCTTCTGATCTCAGAGACTTCTTTACTCAGTCAAATGAAACAACAGCCAGGTACCAAACAGAGATATTTAATTAAATACAACAAATCATCACACAAGCACTTTCATGCCTATTTTTTTTTTTGTCAAGTGCAGTCTTTATTCACCATGGCTTTACCCTTTACCTATTCTTTCTAGTCTTGCAAGAGAAAATTTCACTTTTTTCAAGCTGATACATACTTTGTTTTGTTCACATTTATATTATCACCTCCTCCACAAACAAACATGCAGTTTTCAGTGCCTGTGAATTTCAGATTTGATCCAATACCTCATAACATATGCAACTTTTTGCATTCAGGCCAAGACTCTACCCTAAATGAACAGAATGCCCACAACAATTTCATACTTTCTCAGTACTCCTTCTAGCTGGGTATGCCCACTTCAGAGAGTGTTTGATATTACACACACCCACAACATGTCCAGCCAATCTGTCCTCTTCTCCATGTCTGCTACTAACCACCCCTTTTGTTCTACTCTGTCACTACTTTCGGGGAGGGGGTCAATAACTCCCATCCAATAGCCATATTTGAGGATCATAGACTGCCCCCTGCTAGTTTTAAACCTTTACAAACTTCTCAGGTTTCATTCTCACCCTATTCCTTGTCTGTAAATCAAATTCTCTCATCCAACTCTTTTGTATCCAATTACAATGCATAAAAACGAATTTACAAATTGCTTGCTTGAATTTCAAATGTATATTTCATATAAACAGACTTTTATCTCTTCTCCAAAATATCCAAAATAACCAGGGCTGTTTTCTATACACAACCTTCACTGCAAACATTTTTGAGAACCTGCTATCTTGGATTGCTATAAGATTTCTGTTTTATGATAATCTCCTAACACAATTATCTTCAAATAAAAAATTACTTTTTATTTAGCACAATATTTTTTTAAGTATTTATGCAAATATTCTAATCCTTAGTATTAATAAGTTCTGAGTTTGAACATTTACCTTTATGATCTACAGGTTAAAACTAATTTAGCCTTACCAAAGCACTTTCCCAGTTTTGCACTACATAATCTAATTATAGGTTCATAGGTTCATAGGTTGGTAAAAGGCTAACGGCCCTAGGGCCTATACAAGCCTAGGCATAACAATTCCCTGGTTGTTTATACCCACAGTGTTTACTTCCCTGGACCCCTGTCAATTAGGGTGACTAACGTGATTCCCAGGGTGAATTTCCTATCTCCCATCCAATTGTCAAGGTTCCTTTTGAAGATGGCCAAAGAGGTGCTCTGCTTGACATGTATGGGCAGTCTATTCCAGAGTATGGGGGGTCTCTGGGTCAAGAACCTATCCCTCCAGCATCTCTTGTTCATTGTGACGATGAGGTTTAGTTCCCTGGAGTGTTTGGCTCTGAGGGATTGGGATTTCTTTAGGTGGAGCATGTCCAACAGCTCAGGGTTAGACATGGTCCTGTAAATTAAGCAGAGGTCGCCTCTGAGTAGGCGATATGTGGCAGAGTATAGCTGGGGTTTTATTAGATGGTTAGCATTGGGTATCTGCTTTAGGCCTGTGATTCTTTTAGTGAGGTCTGAGGCCTTTCCAACTGTTGCAGATGTCTTGTGAGGTACATACCAAATGGGGCATTGTACTCTATAATGGGTCTAATAAGGGATGAGTACAGTGGGACAATGACCTCCTTCTTTCTGGATGAAAAGCCCTTTGTGATGAGACGTGCCACATAGAAGGATTTCCTCACTGTTGTGGCAATGTGGTTATCAAAGGTGAGACTACTGTCCACCTGAGTTCCTAAGTCTCTCATCACACTTTCAGTATTTAGAGTATTGCCGCCTGTGTGGTAGTTCATGGGTACGTGTTTTTTCCCAAAGTGGATAACTATACATTTCTTGGCATTGAGCTAGAGTCCATGACTCTGGAACCAAGCATCTGTTTCTGTAAGGCTTTTTTGTAGGATATCAACATCATTTGGGGAATTGATAATAGCTCCCATTTTGCAGTCACCAGCAAACTTTGTTAGCCAGAGTCCCTTAGTGTTGGCCTCTGCTTCAGAGAAGTAGATGCCAAACAAGAGCAGTCCGAGGACTGAACCCTGAGGTACTCCACTTGTCACTTGTCTGGAGCTGGATCTGCAATCGGATATTTTTACAGTGTGTGTTCTGTCAGTAAGCCAATTGGCAACCTATCGAGTGATGTAGGGATTAATGCCCAGCTTGGTAAGTTTATCTATAAATCCAGAGTGGGGGATGGTATCAAAGGCCTTGGTGAGGTCCAGATAAGCTGCATGGACTGCCTTACCCTCATTCACAGCTCTATAGACTGATTCAAAGAAATCAATCAGGTTGAGGAGACAGGATCGGCCCTTCACAAACCCAAATTGGGTGGGGTCCAATGTTTGAAGGTTGCCAATGTCCTTGTTTATAAGTTCCATGATAATGCGTTCCATGGCCTTACAGACCAGGCTTGTCAGACTGATGGGGAGGTAGTTCCCAGGATCCAGGTTGGATCCTCCTTTGTGAAGTGTGATGACTGTAGCTGTGCACCATTCAGTGGGCACGAAGCCTGAGGTGAGGCTGTGGTTGAACATGACACTTAGGTGAGGTGCCAGCTCATTTTTTAGTTCATGCAGTACACAGTCCGGGATATCATCTGGTCCCATGGATGCTGTATTTTTAGCTTTGGAGAATGCGTTTTTTACCTGTGTGGCTGTGATAACCAGAGTTTGGCAATCTTTTGGTATTGGGATGGGCCCTTTAGGGGGTGATGGGGTGAAATTGGCACTGAATCGATCTGCCAGGATATCGGTGATATTCTTGGGCTCAGTATATTTAATGCCATTCTGTTGTAGCTCAGAGTAGATCTGAGCATTGCCACTTAGATTTTTGACATATGTATAGAATGCCTTGTGGTTGTCTTTGGAATCTTTGGCAATTCTATTTTCGTAAGTAGCTTTGGAGGATTTTATGAGGGATCTCAGCTTTTTGCTAAGGCTGGTAATGGAGTTTTTTATGTCTTGGGATTTTCCTCTTTTCTGCAACAGTTTCTTCCTTCTGTTGTATATTTTATTTATGACTGGGGATCACCAGATTGCCTTCCTTTTTTTGGAGGAGAGTGTTTTGGTTCTGTTGGGGATGGCATGACTCATGCACGAGTGTATGTGCTTGTACAATGCCTTAGTATAGGATTCAGCCATTGAACATTCAGTTCCCTTCTGCATGGGTGTTGTGAAGTTTGCCACTTCTGACTTGAGTGGTATAAAGTTGGCTTTGGCAAAGTTTTTAATGGTGGTTTCCTTACTGGAGGGTGGGGATGGATTGTGGATGTCAAGGGTGATTAGTTTATGGTCAGACCTGACCAATAAGGGGGTGAGCACTGGTGTGGAGCATCTATTTCCCATATTAGTAATGACCAGGTCTAGGATATTTGAACCCCTGGAGGGACTATGAATTAGTTGGTCTAGGGCATTGGAATTAATGAATTCTAAGAAACGTTGGGTGAAGGTGTTGGCACCAAAGTAGCTTTCCCAGTTAATTGCGGGGTAGTTGAAATCACCCAGTATTAGGGTGTTAGGTTGTATCTTAATATTTTCCAATATGTTTAGAAAGGTGTGGTGGGACACTTGGGGCATGGTGGGGAATCTGTAGCAAGCTGCAATTTGAATTGCAGCCTTACCTAGTGCCAGTTACACCTGGAGAATTTCAGAAGCATTATGTTGGGTGACTAGCCTGGAGGTGTGAATGTCCTTGGTGAATATGGACACTCCTCCACCTTTCATGTTTTGGTCCTGGTTTGGTTCCAATGTTCTCTATTTTTAGGAGTGCCTCGAGAGAGAGCATTTTGAGGTTTAGACTTCTAGCATTGAGTAGCATTACCCTCAGATTTTGCATGTTTGTGCTTGTCACGTTGGTGGTTTTGTCATTTGAATCTTGCCTTAAAAAGGCACTATAGGTGTGGCAGGGCCTTGGCCAGTAATCTGAATCCCAGGGGTGACAGGTTTAGACCAACTCTGGCAAAGCATCATGGTTTTTCAGTCATGTTGCCCCAGGCAGACAGATACTGGATCCCCTTTGAATGACACCAGAAGCTTAGCCAATTGTTGAAGTCAGTCATTTTGTCCTTATACTGTGGTATCATTCTGGGCAAACACGAATGCTGTGGACTGCAAGCACTACACACCCAAACGAATAATGAACTACTGTAAACAACTTTAATTTCACCAAAGATGCATTGTTAAGCACTTTTCATCCCACCTAATTGTGGGACTTCTTCAGACAACTGGCACAAAGCAACAGCTATGCTTAAATAAATGCTTTGGTGCCAAAATACAAGTGCCACGGCTGATAAACAGTTTAAAATAATTAAAGCTACATAAACCCATTTGGTGATCTGAAACCCGGATCTTATAAAAGATAATAAATAGAACAACAAAAATCCTTTACCACTATGCACATGCCTACAAGATCTATATTATTATATTATATTTCAAATTAAAACGCTGATATAACAGCTTCTATGTGATCGCTTACCTTTAGTTTTATGTGCATGGATTTAATGTGCAAGCTAAAACCACACATTCTTGCAAGGTTGAAACACAGAAAAAAGTGTCTATGTATAAAACTGTACTTGCTATCATACAAGTGTTGTGTAATAAACCCAAGGTTGTGCACGATGTTATGTAGGTACTGTGCACTGAGTAAAAGGAAAAAGGAAATTAAAAAAGTAAAAAAC
This sequence comes from Protopterus annectens, assembly GCF_019279795.1. NCBI lineage: Eukaryota > Metazoa > Chordata > Ceratodontiformes > Protopteridae > Protopterus > Protopterus annectens. Next base: position 1,900,111,620 of record NC_056739.1, on the reverse strand, counting down.
GGAGACTAAGGCACCGTGAAAAAATGACAACCAGGAAAAAAAACATCACTGCTACTAGGCTATTACGTATACCTGTAGATAAATGTTATAAACATTAAAACGTGTCCTACGCCAACTGAACAATGTATGCAACAAGTGTATACTATGTGTATTTGCATGGGACATCACCGATCTTTGTACACGGCTTAAAATGTGTTTTGTTAAATTTAAAATGCTAAAATGGTGGCTCTGCATAGTCTCTTATCTTACAATACCATACATCAATTTAATAAATACAAAAACTGTGACCACACATACTTATAGAATACAACGAAGACTAGGATATCTGTGTGTGGACTGTACATGTTAAAATGCAAATACCGTGAAAATGGCTTAGGATTATGCACGATATTATGTAAATAGATAAATACTGTGTGCTGAAGTGAAGGGGGAAGGAAGGGGAAATAAAAAAGAAAAAGAATCACGAAAGGGGCAATTGCTGAGGGACCAAAAGAGAATGGCAAAAGAAAAAAGGAGACAATAACATCTACCTGTACCTTGAAGTGTACTTGTGAGTAAGGTATTGACATTACATTAACAATTGTTGAGACACATTGTATGCAACAGGTATATACTGTTCATGGGGTATTATGTATGTAAATACATTCATAAACCAATATAGGCAACATGCCATCTGTAATACAAATGAATATATAATAAAAGCCCATACAAAAACATACTAACTAGTGACACAAACTTTTTTACTTGAGTATTGGATAAAGGGAAGATATCTCATTTAACCCGGGTATTATGCTGGCATTACAACAAATCTGCCAGTATAATTCCAAAACCTCTAATTGTACTTGATGTGGTCCATCCCAGCCATCTAAGAGGACCATATCTACTGCCGTAAATAAGAATGTGTGGCTAGGATTTTCTGTTATATGTTTTGCTAAAGCATTGTCTAATTTGTTTTTCTTAATGGCGTATAGGTATTCATAAACACGTCCGCGTAATTTCCTGTCAGTTTTCCCAAAGTCGAATGCAGGGCATTGTTGACACTGGGCCAAATATACTACGCCTTTGGACTGACAATTAAATTTGTGTCTCACCTCATAAGTCACGTTCCTAATAATGAATGTTTCAACTGTATTCATATGTGAAGAGTAATTACACATATTACATTGGAACATGCCTTTCCTCCATGGTAATCCCTTAATGTCACTTTGCATTATTTGTTTGAGATTCTTTCCCCTTTTCCAAAGAATCTTAGGTTTATGTGGTAATTTATTCCATACATCTTTCTCAATGTTAATTATATACCAATTTTTATTAATAATTAAAGTGATGATATCACTGTCAGTACTAAATGGAGTTATGAATGCCAATTTTATTGGTGTAGTGTCTACATTATGGGCCTCGGCTACCTGTTCATTAACACCGTCCAGAATGGCTTGATATATGCCTATTTCTCTTTTACTCTTTACCTCATCAACTAAATTGTCTATGAGTTGTCGTGGATACCCTTGTCTCATAAACATTCCTTTTAATAATAGGCATTCTTCATTAAAATCCTCATCTCTGGAAACCATGCGGGCTGCTCGCACTAATTGACCTTTGACAACTGATTTCTTCTGATACATGGGATGGTTACTGTTGTAATGGAGGAAATTATTAGAATAGGTTTCTTTCCTGTAGATTTTAGCATGAAAGCATTTGTTGACATGGTCTTTCCATAAATCCACGTCTAAGTATGTTATCCTCTCTTCATTATATGTATGGGTAAAAGCCAAAAAATCAGAGCTTGTGTTGGAAAATGAGACCAATTCCAATGTTGTTATTTCATTACCTTCTATTAGGATGAAAATATCATCAAGAAATCATGTGTAAAATTAAATTTTGTTCATCATATTAACATTCTTTCCTAACACTTCCTGTTCCCAGTATGCCATGACTAGATTCGCAAAACTCCCCCACGTGGGGAGCCCATGGCCACACCTATTTTCTGTAAGTAAATCTTGTTGTCAAAAGTGAAGAGATTGTATGATAAAACTATGTCTAGCATTTCTTCCATCAGTTTGATTTCTGCTTGTTCAGCACCATTTTTCCTTAACATGAGGCTCACCCATTCTATGCCATCCTGTTGGGGTATACAAGTGTACAGGTCCTTAACATCAACAGTTAAAAAAATGAACCTGTCATTAAACTCAAAATTGTTAATGTTTTGAAGGAATGACCAAGAATCCTTACAAATTGCTTTCTCTTTTTGAACATACATTTGTAGTACGTTATCTACCATTTTTGCACAGGGGTAAGTAATGCTATTTCTAGCATCTACTAGCGGTCTCATAGGGGGGTCCACTAGTGATTTGTGAATTTTAGGAATACCGAAGAGGATAGGTATTCTGGGTGATAACATAGTCAAGTAATTTAAAGTTGACAAGTCTATCCTTCCTTCTAAGAAAATGTCATTCAATAGTGACCTAATTCTGTTATATGCTTGTTGTAATTAATTCCCAGATGTTTCTTGATAGGCTTCACTATTCAATGTACTTAACATCTTGTCGATGTATTGTTGTTGCATCATGAATACCAGTCCCCCTCCTTTATCTGGTTGCATAAATCTTACCCCTGTTTCTTTCAATGATTGCAAGGCTGTTTTTTCTAAATTAGTTTGTTGGTGTCTTTCGGCTTTTTCCGGTTAGGGGTCGCCACAGTGGAACTCCGGTCCAAATTTAGTAATCTTACTCATATTAGAATGTAACATATTTCTTAAATCATGTTCACATATTTTTTTCGAATAAATTCAAAACAGGGTGCATTGGTGGCACAAATGTACTGGCAATATGCAAGTTGTTACTTTTTATGTGGTCACTACCAAAAACACTTTCAAATTCAATTTCCTAAGAAATAACTTAAAATCTATAGTTTTAACTACATCAGCTCTACTACTAGGGACAAAGGTATTTCCTCTAGCTAATAGTTCATTGACAACAGATTCAATAGTAACATTTGTGTAATTGAAAATTTTGAAATCATTATCTGAATTATATAAGGTAACAGGTTTACTGTTTATGTTAATAGTTACCTCCCCCTCTTCCCTCGTAGATTGGTATTGTTCCTGTTGGTATGATTGTTGCCATAGTTCGTGTTCTTCCTCAAGTTGTAATGTGAGGCTCCCATCTGAAAATTTGCTTGTTGTTGGGGGGGGGGTTCATCTTGAGGTATATAGGCTGCGGGTTCAATGTCCTCATTATTGTATTGTTCAACAATATCAATATTATTAGGTGTACTATTGTCCTGGAAGTTCTGTACACTGGTACCACATTGTGTGGTGTTGTGTCTTTCATGAGGTAAATTTGAACCATACCCTGTTTTAACTTGGGACGGGGGAGGTTTTGGATAGGTCATTCCACTGTTATATGCTTGTCTATCTCTGTTTAATTTTTTTAGTTTTCCTTCTTTAATTTTACCCATATATTGATCAATGCTGGCGAATATTCTGTCATAGTCATACTGATATTGTGAAAAATTTAAATGCTGTTGTATTGTGTCATTCAAAATGGTTGCTTCATCCATGAGTGAAACAGATTGCAATTGATAATGTTTACTCATCACTTCTAATAGTTCCAAACCATGTTTATTAAATAATTTTAATAAGTCTTGGTGAAAAGGTGACCCATCAATGAGCCGAGTTGGATATTGCCAAGATCTAAAGCCTGTGGGTACAATTCCCTCACTTAAACATTCACAGAAATAAGCTATTTCTATTTGTATCTTTTTATACTTTACCAATTTCTGGTTGAATTGTTTAAGTAAAGCTGAAATATCTGTAGAATCCCTGGCCGGTTACTCCCTAGCTTCACTACTAGTTGGAATCTGTAGTGAAAGTGGTTCCGTTAACCATGCAGTTAATTTTGGAGCCCCAATAAGCCTTGTGGATCTGTTGATGGTAGTCGTTATTTTATTGCCACTGGTGCCATTCCTGTTGCAATATATTACATCCTTGCATGTTATACACATCCCTTTGTATTTGAATAGGAGATGTGTTGGTAGAAACCAATGTGTTCGGATTCGAATTTGCATCTGTAACTGTTGCCTCTATGACTGGTAGAGTATCTGAAATGCCTGGAAGCTGACATGTAGAATTAGAAGTAGAATTAATTGGAAGTGCATCAACCTTCTTATTTAGTGCATCAACCTGTTTTGTTAAGATGTCTATTAAGGTAAGTAACCTAGTATTTTGATTCTCTGCAGCTGGCGACAGAAGGGTTGTAGTAAGTGCTATGTCCTCAGCCATAGCAAACTACTGAAACAATGACAAACCGAAAACTTGTTGCAAACACGAATGCTGTGGACTGCAAGCACTACACACCCAAATGAATAATGATCTACTGTAAACAAATTTAATTTCACCAAAGATGCATTGTTAAGCACTTTTCGTCCCACCCAATTTATCTATTTACATTGGGCAGGATTCACGAAGCCTCCGTGTAAGAGATACATGGCTTACACGGAAGCTGCAGTTAAACGGTGTGACGTCAGCATGTCATGCATATGCATGAGGGCATGCTGAATCACACCAAAGGCTAACACGGTCCGTGGAAGACAGTAGGGGGCGTGTCCGTAGGCCGAGCCCTGCAAGCGGGCACGCCCCCAGAAGAGTAAAATTGCCCAAAGTAAACACCCACGACAGAGGCCATGGAAATGTGAATAAACACAACACAACACATGCCCCCACAGACTATGAACATAAAATATATAAATGAACATGTTATATATTTTTTTTAAATCGTAAAGATGTTTGCCCGTGAGTGCGCTCATTTGCGCGGGCGTGCCCATAGCTTAGCCACAGTTAGCAGTCATGGAAAAGGATATAAGAACTAAATAAGCAAAGCAAGCCAAGAAGCAATAGCATAGCGGTAGAGATGTCGGCTGAAAAGCAGGCATTCATGGTTCAAGCCCCCATAACACCAATTTTTATTTCCAGTAAAATAAGCAGGAAACAAGTCCCTGGCAAACATGTACACATATAAAATCATAATTTATGTAAAATGTAATGAAATAGTCCATTTATTTTGAAGAAATGTGAGATAACAAAATAATAAAAGATGCCAGATGTGCCCATAGCTGAGCTACAGTTTAACAAGGTGAGTGCATCTGCCCGTAGGTGAGCAGTGGTTTAACAGGTGCAAAATGAGTGCCCGTAGGTAAGCAGTGGTTTAACATGGTGAAACTGTCTGCTCCTAGCTGATCTGAGCGTAATATGCGTGCTGATAGCCAAATGAGGCATAAACCAGCGTACCCCATTTGCGCAGAGCTGCGCACCGCGCCAACAAGCTAACCGACGGGCAACGTTGAGCAATCCGTATCAAAACTGCCTTTACACAGACACACCCCTCAGCCTGTCTAGACAGTCATAAAAAATAAAAAGCAGTGGCCAGGTTCGAACCCAGAATGCTATGCACCACAGTCAACGTACTGAACCACTAAGCCATGACAGCAATACCTATCGATGCAGTAATAGCAAATATATAGGAATGAATACAAAGTGGAGCATGACAAAGCAGGTTTTGTGAAGTTGATACAATTCCAAAATGGCGAATCACAGATATGTGTGGGAAAAACGGCATATATAAGCCCCATAGGCGGGAATACACAGCATAAATGATTGTAGAACTGACTTGCAGCCAGAATGACAGGAGTAGGTGAGGGTAGTTGCTTTCGAGCACAGAGGTGGGGCATTGAGGAGTCCAGATACAATCCAGTTACAACTGCTTAAAAGTGCCTTAGTCACTCTGATTGACAGGTCCTGTAGTCAGTTCAAAAGCAAAATAAAATCCCACTGTCAGTCACGAACCCAGGACCTTGGAAACAGTAGTCTGCATGACCTACCACTAAGCCATGACTCTTATGCAAAAACATTGTGCTAAAATAAATTTATCATGTAATAGTAGGAATGAATGTAAAGGGAATATAGGATGTGTAGTACACAAAGCATGTCATTTAGAATTACTGTCAAAACTAGTGGATTTCCATAATAGTAGTGCGTGAACAGAAACAGCCATGCTAGTTGGTAGCTAGTAGGTAATAATGTCAGTTAATGTACATATATAAATGTATGTATATTTACATGTATATATATATATATATATATATATATATATATATATATATATATATATATATATATATATGTATATATATATATATATAGTTGTAGGTGTCATTGTGCATACACACTTACTACAGGGAACAAGAGAGAGGAATGGAGAAATGTGAATCTACAACACAGCCTGAATCATGAGAGAGATACTAACCTTTACACTCACAGAACAGTGTACACAGCATACCAGCATGGTCCCCGCCCTTACAATCCGAAAGGGCAATGCCTATCTCACATACCCTTTTATAGCACTGTCCTGAAATCACAGTGAGAACTGCAATCAGTACACAACTGGCTGCATGCAATTAGCAAATGCTGGCTTACAATTGGTGCAGAGGCCATCACATGGACTTATGCAGATACCGACAAAAGCATCCTGTACTAACACTCCACACATGCAATACATTCATTGCACTGTCTGGAGGCAGACAGAAGAGAGAGACAGACAGAGACAGAGACAGAGAGTGAGAGAAAAAAAAATACACACGGTACACACACTGAGTCTAAGCTGTCAGCAGTGACAGTAGCAAGCCATGCCAGCAGCAGCAGGAAGCAGAAGTAGTGGTAACGCAACCAGCTGTGACAAACACAGGTAATGTAAAGTAGCAGGTTAATAGTCTGCATACTGTAAACCCTCCAAATGTGTCATAGGTCTGTATCTATAGGTATGTCCATGTCATATGTTGTGTGCACGTAGTTCCACCAAAAGGGGATGACTATACATTACATGTCAGTCAGTGTTAGGCCATGATCCTGGCAGCAGTTTTCTGTTGCAGTGAGGCCCGTCTGTAGGATGTGTGTGTCAGCTGGTGTAACGACTATGGCGCTTAGTTAGCAGTCATCTGGGAACTTTGTCACCCACAACCTGCACATGTTCACTTCTACATCTGAAAAATAAATGCCAAACAAGAGGGGTCCTAGGACAGAGGCCTGTGGGATACCACATGTGGCTGGCATTGAGTCTGACATGGCTCCTACAATATCGATATTATGGATCCTGTATGTCAACCAGTGTGCAACCCATCATGTGACATATGTAGTAACATGTAAGCTAATGAGCTTGTCTACGATGCCTGAGTGGAGTACTGTGTTGAAGGCCTTAGGCAAGTCCAGGTAGGCTGTAGGGATTGTGTTGCCCTCATCAATGGCTGTAGTGACTGTTTTGAAAGGTCAACCAGGTTCAAAAGGCAGGATCAGCCCATCACAAAGGCAAACTGGCCAGGAACAAGTGTCTGCAGGTACCCAATATCACTGTATATGCGTCCCATACTGAATAATTCCATATCTTAGCAGACCAGGCCGGTTATGCTTATGGTGCGGTAGTTCCCAGGGTCAGTAGAGGTGCCTCCTTAGTGGTGTGGGACCACTGTTGCCGTATGCAGTACGGCCAAGGTTAAATATCAGTCTTATATGCGGTTGTATGTCCTCTTGGAGTGCACGTAGCACACATCCAGGGATACCATCAGGTCACAGTGATGCTGTGTGTTCTGCTTTGCTGAGGGCGGCCCTCACCTGGACATGTGAGATGATAGGGAGGTTACATTCAGCTGTGATAAGTATTTCTACTTGTGGGGGAGAAGGAGGGGGGATATGTGCACCGAACCTGTCTGCAAGACTGTTGCCAATATCTGTGTGTTCGGTGAATGTTAAGTAGGTGTGTATTAACTCCGAGCATATCACTGATATCTGGCCATGTATTGTGTATCCACCAAGAGACACACACATGCTACATATGGGAGTAGTAGTATATCACTACAGTTGAGTTTCATGTATAGTATGTGTGCCATATATTGCTGACATAGTCTGCTGATATCCTGTTTGTTTTCTCTTCCAGGGAGATGGTGCATCAGCGTAATCCCACCTACTCTGCAGCGGAAGATGAGGAGATACACCAGAGCCTGGTGCGGGATTATGACATAGTGTTTTCCTGCACCAGCCAGAATCAGCAGGAGAGGGCTGCACTGTGGCAAGACCTTGTCCATAGGGTAAATGACATTGGCATGCATAATAGGACATATGAGCAGGTACGACATCACTGCAGTGATTTAATCAGAAATGTCCATCAGCGTGCATCGGATATCCACAGGCAACAGGTTGCCACAGGAGGTGGGGTGGCCACACATACCCCCCTCACCAGACTGGAGGTGCTACTCCTAAGTGTTGTGGCTCCAGCCCTGGAACAGCAACAGCAATACACCTGCATCATGATGGAGGCTGGATCCACACAGCAGCACGACATGGAGCGTGCAGGTAATATGCCATATGTACAATTGACTGTTCTGTACACTGTTAGTTTATGCATGTGTAAGGTGTGTCCGTGGTATGTAGCTGTCAACATAGTATGTAATTGTGCAGGTGTGATATTGGCAATATCAGCAGCTGACGTGTGAAAGGCAACTGGTGTACTACTGCACTGTATCATATGCAGTATCAATGGCACAGTTGTGCCCACTGACATTAATCTCCTCATTTCTGCAGGTTTCTCCGGTGTTACAGCAAGGCAGGCCATCCATGCTGGTGAGTGTTTTTAACAATACCTATAATAGTCCTGATAGTGCTAGTAATACTAGTGTAACTCAGTACTGCTCTGTGTGTATACTGCGGGGTGTGCATGTGTGATGTGTGCAGGTGTGCCTGTGTCCACGTATGCATGTGCGCATGTGTGCATGTGTGCCTGTGTCCATGTGTGCATGTGTGCATGTGTGCCTGTGTCCACGTGTGCATGTGTGCATGTGTGCATGTGTCCACGTGTGCATGTGTGCATGTGTCCACGTGTCCACGTGTGCATGTCTGCATGTGTGCATGTGTGCCTGTGTGCATGTGTGCCTGTGTCCATGTGTGCATGTGTGCATGTGTGCATGTGCCCACGTGTGCATGTGTGCATAAGTGCATCACTGGTAACATTGTGTGGACACTGTAAATTGTGTTTCCTGTCTTCCTCCCACAGGTTCTGGTGCTGCTCTGGTGTCCTACAGCAGGGAACCTGAATCTGGTGCCACAGGTACTGGTAATGATGATATCTGTGTAATGGCACAGGAAGGTGTGTCAGGGTCTGCCATTGGTCAGCCAATTGACAGAACACAGCCGACAACCCCATCATTGCGCACAGTCATCCTGCCAGTACATCCTTTGTCACCATTGTCCCTAGGTGATGGACAGGATACAGTGGGCATTGACCAGGGTAATGTGGTATCTGTGGCACATGCTTCCCCACACAGCAGCCATGGGCAGGGTCCTGCGATGATACCACACAGACAGTTGCCCATGGGTTCTTGTGGGAGCATCTGTGGGCGTACTGCCTCTGGCAGACGTGCCCAAAGAGGTCTTTCAACCTCAGCTATGTTTCGGGCTGTCATGCAGGCACAGTCGCGTATGGAAAGGTACTCCAGACAGGGTCTAAGGGAGCTGAGAGCATGTCATACAGCCATGACTGACAGTATGCGTGACATCGCAGATGCTATCCGTAATTTCAATGATGTCATAGACAGACATTGTGGGGACATATTACAGCAGTTCCACAACCACACGTCCATGAGCCAGGGCAATGGTGGGCGGTTGCGGCGTCGACGTGGCCGTATGCCAGCAACAGCAGCAGCTGGCAGTCGGCGTGGATGACAACAGGCCCACGCACGCCCCCATAGTGCCAGCAGCAGCCCCAGCAATGCTGGGTCTGTGCTGTCATCGGAATGCCCCAGGAGACCACGTGCACATGGCTCTGGACAGTCCCAACAGGGACCTGTGTCCAGTCAACACACTCCCACTTCTGATGACAGTACCCAGTCTGGCTTAGTACCAGATACGGTCCGTAGCACCCCAACCAGGCACAGGTACCGTGTCCATGCCCACAGACACTGATCTGTATGACCTGCCAGGTGCAGGATGTGGCTGTCCACAAGCCCCTGTATATGGCAGCCATGAGGTGGAACTGTGTGCATGCATACACACATGCAAAATGTTAACACCTAGGGCTACCACATACACGCACACACTGCACCAACAGTGCCCCACCCTGTCCTGCTGTCCCTCACCAACACACATACACACACATGTCAATTGGTGGTATCAGTGGCAGACTCATGCATACCTAATTCACACCCTGTGCATATGATGAAACTGTGCCACCCCCTGCAATCTCCAACATCAGTGCAGGTACAGGTAAACACGTTGTGATGCACAGGGTGACTACATAGAAGTGTATTAGTAGTATCATGTTGGTAACAATACAGTGTGCTGATATGACTGTGTGTATATCCCAGCATGCCTGATGCAGTAACCGTATGACTGTCCTGAATTGTTATCTGCACCCATAGTACGTACCAAAGTGTAACAGCTGCACATTATTGCATACCGGTGGTAAGGATGTCAACAGATAGCCACATACATGGGTAGCACAGGGGGGAAGCTAATGCAAGTAGTGATATGCAATGATGGACATGTACAGTAATGGTGGCAAGTTGCCCACAACGAATATGCAATGTGGATGTTTGCGCATGTTGATATGTGTGCAGTACCAATGTAATCCAAATCACAATTAACTATGACATAATATCACTTCTACCATGGGCATCTGCGCTGTGCATTCCTGGGTACATGTTGATAGTACCCACATATTTGCACTGTAACCTACTGTTAGTGTTACCCCTTCTTTGTTGTACAATGGACTACTTCCAGCCCTGCTTACTGTAGCTTTATTTGCATGCATGTTCGCTTGGGGTTCCCTGCAACACTGCTTCCACCTGCAATGCCGAGTTACAGTGCTTCTGTGGACTCCTAGTGACATCTGCATAGCATACGATATGTATGTCAAGTTTACACATGACAGAACGTCACTGTCTGTCCTGTTCGCATGTTCATTGCCTGTGACACATTGCACATGTCTTACCTGGCATTTACCCACGTGTGCAGTCATATATGCCAGTGCTATGAAACAGTAGCAGTAGACCCACACATACACACCTTCAGTATGTTGTTCCCCATTGGCCCTATGTGTTGGTAATCACCATGGCAATCACACTACTAGGGTAGCATGTGCAAAGGTAACCTGTGAATCACCTCTATGGTCCAGTTGTGGTTTATGTGAGGCATGTGGCAATGTCACAGCTGCCACATGTATGCAGTCAACCATCACCCTTGGCCAGGAACGTACAACACATGTGTGGGATGCCACCACATAGCCAATCTGGGGACTGAGCACTCTGAACCCAGTAATGCCATACCCTGTCAGGTGGCATGTCATACTACAGTGACTACAATACCAGTCAGACATAGACACACACTGACAGCAATCTGAACAAACTGGGCATACTTGGAGACTCAGAATAGCATCCTGCCTGAGCATCACACACCTCTGCAGCTGGCACACAGTCATACACTACATCAGAACAGAGCACATGCCACACATGGCACACACATCCTGTGTGCCACACACTCACAGCCTGTAGGGCTACACAACACACCTGCTACAGATGTGTCAGGTACCTCTCTTGGCCGCTGCAGTGGGGTCCCACTCAACAGGCTGTACATGGTGAAGGTCACAGTGATATGCCTCTGGGTCACTGTGGTCCACCACAAAACACATGCATACAGGTCAGTCAGAGGCATGGACACATATGACTCAGTCAGAGACCATGCCACCATGGATGACCTGAGACATACCTCCCTGGACTACATGATAGGGAACATAGAAGGGATCTCTCAGCATGTGGCACAGGCCAGTATGAGCCTGATCTTGGTTGCCATCATACCCTCACCAGGTATGCTACCACTATATGTAGGAAGGGTGTTCTATGTCTACATTCTGCTCAATCTCCAATGTCATTCATAGGGTATCCACTGGCTGTCAATGTGTGCTCACATTCTAGGAAAGCCACAATGATTTGCGAGGGCCAGCCTACACGTGACACCCATGGCCCAATGTATATTGGCGAAGCCCCTTGATACACATTTACTGCCTTATGCTGCAGGACACAGATTACATAACCACCTCCATGGGTATCACACAGGATAGGACACTAACAGTGATGCTACACAACACCTGCAGTGTACACCGCAAGATGCATGCACCAGACACTGTCCTCAGCACGGTGAACTGCAATGTCTGTGCAGTACCAGAGTACTGATTCATGGCTCACAGGTGCAACCCATCACTACCAGGTTATACCTCATACTATGCCTGTCGTCCCCTACACATGTAACACACATGGACAGGGGGGTGGTATCCCAAGGCACCACAGATGCACACACCTCCAGGTTGTTGGCACAGCACAAAGCATCAGGGCCTATTCATGTGCAGCTAACAGTGTGTCGGACTGCCGTCTGGTTCATAGCCTGGCACACACAACCCTCCCATACACAGGAAACCCACCTATCCTCCATAACAACACTGGCAATATGACAGTCTCAAGAACTGTCTTTATATGGCTGGACTGCATCCAGCCAAACATTGTGCGTGAGCATTACTGTAGCTACAACACACTAGTTGAAGGGTTCCCAGCATGTGGTCACTGAATTGCAGTGGAATGACATGTTACCACTCCCACAACAGGTGGGAACATGCAGCACCTGTACATTGACTACATGTAGACTATATGGCCCAGACCAGATGTGTATCCCCTGCTGTAGGTATTTTACCATATACACCCACACTGTATAGACACATACCGCGTGCAGCCCCTGCGCAGTAAGACACAGTCATATTGTTATGCATTGCAAATACCATTTATCCACTCGAGGCACGTGTCAGACATGTTAACTACTGCAGGTCACAGGTATTTCTGTGTATGTGTCACACACATACATCATGTGTGCATTGCCATTGCTGGTTTAGGCAATGGCATGCATTGTTATGAACAAAGACCCACACAAGGTCATAATGTGTGACACAACCACACGTGACAGTTGTGTGTTACCAAAACATACCTATCTGTACTCTGACAATGGTAATAGACCCAGTAGCAGAGTGCACTATTGGCATTACTGGCCAACTAGCCCTGTTTGGCTGTGCTGATAGTGTGGTGACATCCCCTGTGTTTACTGGGGGAATATGCAGCATCTGGTGTATTGTAGTATTTGACAAAAGGATCTGTTCTCTCACACTTGCATTTACACACATGCTACTACCCCCACACACACCATTTGCAGGATTCATACCCCTACCTAACTATGTCACGACACGTGAGAGAGATGCATTAGCGAAGCGCACTATTTGGATTAGTAGGAGGTTCCTCTTCTCTGGCTGTACTTATAGAGTGCTGACATCATCAGTGTTTGGAAAGGGTAATGTGCATCAGGTAGTGTGATCTCCTGATTGCCAAAACTAACATGTTTTTCATACAGAATTGCACACACACAAACTCCCCACATCCAAACACACACACTGGCCATTTTCAATTTTCAAACCCCTACCTAACTATGTTATGACACTCGTGACAGACGCAGTAGCAGAGCACGCTATTCGAATTACTCGGAGGTTTCCCTTCTCCTGCTGTACTTATAGGGAGCTGACATCATCCGTGCTTAGATAGGGGAATGTGCATCCTGTAGAGTGCCTTCACAGTTGCCAAGAGGGACATCTCCCTCACACAGACTTGCACACACACTAACCCCCCTCTACACACACTGGGCAGTTGCAGGATTCAAACCCCTACCTAACTATGTTATGACACTCATGACAGACACACTAGCAGAGAGCACTATTTTAATTACTGGGAGGTTTCCCTTCTTCTGCTGTAGTTATAGGGTGCTGACATCATCCGTGCTTAGATAGGGGAATGTGCATCCTGTAGAGTGCCTTCACAGTTGCCAAAAGGGACATCTCCCTCACACAGACTTACACACACATCAACCCCACACACACACACACACACACACACACACACACACACACACACACACACACACACACACACACACACACAGAGTAATTGCATGGTTTGAACTCCTACATACCTATATTATGACACTTGAGAGTGACGCATTAGCAGAGCGCGCTAACCGAATTACTGGGCATCTGGTCTGCACCTGCAGTATTTATAGGGTGCTGACATCTTTATTTCTACAGAGGTATGTACATCTAGTACTACCTGTCAGGTGGGGGATAGCATATATATGCATTTGCAGCCACCTACGTCAGGGTCAGATATGCACATCGCACTGGCAGGTTATGTTCTATACCATGCATCGTGACCACAGGACCTGTAACACACAACACAACCAGTCCAGAACACCACACCCACATCCAGGACATGCACTTAGCTTCGCTGGGAACAGTGCTGGGATATGCCAGTGTTCACATACACCATTCCAGTTGTTAACATCAGGTACAGGCATATCGTGTGTGAGAACTACTCAGGCCTCTACCACTTTACCCTACAGCCACTACAATTTGTGAGTCCATGTGCTATGGCAGAACCACACACCACAGCCACATGGGGGAATACTTATTTCACCTGTCCATCTGCAACATGGGTACTCACTGTTCCACACCAGAGGTAGACCACCATTGTTGATATCTGACCATACCCAACTTTCCCTGGACATCCACATCCCATCCCCACCCCCAGGCAAGGTTGTCACTGCACACAAACTGTATTTAGCACAAGCAGACTCTACACTTGTGAAGACTGGGGTGGACGACTTCAAAAGACCCATGCTGGGGGACTATACTGGCCACTCAGCATAATCCTTGACAATTGCATTCTATGAGCATGTGTACAGTTTGCATTGATCATGCTATCCCACATATACCCATGACTGCTCCACAACAAGACACCTGTCAGGTGTACACCAGCCATATATGAGCCGTCCAACAGATAGAGTGAGCTAATACATTGCAGAGCTGTAGCCCACAGAGGGAGGACATCTGTGAACAGTTCCAGCACGACACTTCATTCCCACATAATCATCACAACCCAGTTTTGACAGTGGAATTGTCCAGACAATGCAGATAGGGCTCCCCTCAGTCTGTTATTGATGGCCACTTACTGTTAGAGGTCCTCAGCAGCCCTCTTCCAGCACACACCAACAACATGGCTGTGGCTTAGCACATTCAAACCCTGGGATCTCCACTGTGCCCCTGCTTGACAGAGGCACAGCTCACTAGCTCACATGTTGCCTTATGTGACCTACTTTACAGTGGCACAGTAGCCTACTGTACTGGGGATGCAGATGCCAAGCACACTCTGGCTAAGCTGTCATTCCCTAGGGCAACAAGCCTAGTATTGACCTCTACACCCATATGTTCAATTGTCAGATGCACAATATTAGTTGTGCTGTTCTACTGTTTGCAGGTCTTTATTGCCATAGCATTCCCTGTTCCTATGACCAACTTGTGTATCTGTGGAAGATGTTTGCATATGACGGCGATCCACTATATCACTTATGTCTCTGTAGTAATTTACTGTGTGCACTGGGCAGATTGCTGTGTTGTGGTTGGTTCCTGGAATGACACATACAAATACCAGATATGTGTGGCCAACTGCTAAATGGAGATATGGCCTAAGTGTGTGAGCATGCCCAGTTCAACCTTTCCATGGCATGTTGTCTGACATATGCCTCATTTATCAAAGTGTGCAAGCATGCCCAGTGTGAGCTTTCCATATGTTGCACTCTGAAGTCCACCACATATTTGGGTGTGTGTGAACTTCAACAATATCTCACGTTTATGGTTGTGTGTTGGGTGTCATGTTGTGTACTAACTGGCCAACTGCTTCATGTCTGCCACAACAGGGATTATACTGTGCCTGCAGGGATTGCATGGGATACATTGCAGACAGTTGTCAACATACTTTCATAATGACCTAACACTGTAGTACCATATAGTGTACGGGTTCAGTACTTTCACTGTGGTGGACAGTATCCTGGGCTTTAGTCCTATCACTGCTTGACATCTTCATAGTGAGCACAACAGACTGTGTAGGGGCCAGTTCTGCACATATGACCATGTTGCATTATGTTCAGATAAGGACTACCTACACCAGGCTCGTTCAACATTGGTAGTGTATTCCACAACATAGGTGGACATTGGCAAACACTAGCGATGTTCCCTAGGCCATTTCTGATGCTAGTCACAGGGTGTGTTTGTCCTTCGACACACATTGTAACTGGTGTTTGCCATGACATATGTCATGGTTAGTATACTGTGCCTCTGTCTACCTCTGACATAACAGTGATACCCAGGGTTAACCTACCATCTCCCATCCACTCATCGGGATTCCTCTTGAGGGGTGTCGATAGGTGACTCTCTGGCTAACCTGTACCGGGAGTTTACTCAAGAGTGGGGGTGCCTTCTGTGTTATGGATCATTCTGTACAGCTTGTCCTATGTATGTCAGTGCTGGAGTTCAGGTCTCTCATGTGCATAGCTCACTGCCATTCAGATTGTACAAGGTGCAGCATGTTCATTGATTCCAGCTTGGACATGGCTTCATACATCAGGCACAGCTTGCCTGTAGCTGGGCAGTATGGCAGTGTGTGGAGCTGCAGTTTGTTTACTGAGGCAACACATGGCATCTGTTCATGCTCTTTGCTACTCCTGGTGGGGTACTGTTGTGGAATTTACAGTTGATGGAGGTGTCTGCTGAGGTATATCCCACAGGGGCTATTGTAGTCAATTGTGACGCTGATGAAGGATGACTGCAGAGCCACAGTGACCTCCCCTTATCTAACATCTGACAACCTTCATGATTGGGTGGGTATATGGTATGTTTCTGCGAACACTACAGCCACGTGTTTGTCCAGTGCAGGATATCTATCACCTTGTGTCCCCAGGTCTCTCATTACATGTTAGGTATGTAATGGGTTAACACCTGTGTGGTAATTTGTGGGCACTTACTGTATATCCACGGTGGTTGTCTATACACAGTTCTGCAATTAGCTTGCTGACATGGCTATGGCTCCAGTTGTCTGTTTGTAGGTGGCCCTTTTGTGGGTTGCTTGTGTCAGCTGGGGGTCGGATATGGTGGGCTGTTTGTACTCCTCTGCATACATGCTCAGTCACAGTCCTTCCATGTTGGCCTATACCTATGGGACATATATACAGAACGGGGGGGGGTCCCAGGACCAAGCCTTGTGGGATGCCACTCATATCTGCTTTGTAGTCTGACATGGATGCAGCATGTCTGACTATGTCAGTTCTGTCCTTTGTCTGGTTTGCAACCCCTCTACTGACATAGGGGTATATATTTAAGCTGGTGAACATAACCATACTGAACTCGTAGGGTATTGTCTAGAAGCATATGCACGGTCCAGCTACGCTGTGTGGACCACATTGCCCTCATCAATGACCTTAATGACTGTTTCAAATGGGTCAAACATGTTTAGGGGCAGGATCTGCAGTTACAACAGCCACACTGTGTAGGGTCCGGTATCAGTAGGTCCACGATAGCTTTATGTCTGCAGTACATACTGATCCTTTCCATAGCTGTGCAGACCAAGCTTGTCAGGATCTTGGGGTGGTAGTTTGCAGTATCCATTCAGGCAACACCTTTGTTGTGAAGGACCACTGTTGTTGTACACTGCTGTTTGGGTACATATCCTGTGGTAAGGCTGACATTGGGCAGTAGTGTGATTTGGCATTCCATTATTCTTGGAGTCCATGTTGGCCTCAGCCCAGGACACCATCACATACCTTTGCTGCTGTGTGTTTTGCTTTGCAGATGATGGCTGTTACGTCAGCATCTGCAATGTCAGGGGACCAGCAGCCTGCTGAGATAGATATTTTGCATTCTGGGGGGGGGGGGGTTGCACTGTATGTTAGTAATATGTGTGTGTTTGGTATGCTGTTTGCAATATCTGTGTGATTCGGAGCATATCTGTGGATTCCCAACATGGTTCCTACCATCAGTTAAGTAAGCCTTGTGATTATCCTTAGTGTCCTGTTCATGGGTTCATACTAGGCTATCTACCCTAGGGCATTAGTAAGCCAAGCCAGAGTGTGTGTGTCTTTCTCCACCCCTTGCTATGTGACTATTATGGCCATTTATGATTTTCTTTACTGTGCCTTGGTCTGGTCGTGACACAGTGAAGACCCCCCAGTATACATGTACGATCATCCATCCACTTGGCAATATTCCTGTTGAGGGGTGTCAATGAGGGGCTCTGCCTAACATGGATTGAGATCCTGTTTCTGGGTGTGGGGAGCCTCTGGGTTATGTATCTGTCCCTCCAGCACATCCTATTTCATTATGTGTTGAGGCTGACATCTGTCACTCTCACAGCTCCAATGGCTTTGATTTCTTGTGGTGGAGCATGTCCATTACTCCTATGTTGGACATGGCCTTGTACAACAGACATACAATGCCTCTGGGTAGGCAGTCTGTGACTGCATTCAGCTGGGGTGTCTACAGCCAGGCAGCATATGACATATATTTGACGCCCTTTATCCTCTTGGTGGGGTACCTTTGAGGTGTTCCGAACCGCTGCAGGTGTCACGTATGGTACATCCCATATGAGTCATTGTACTAGATTATGGGTCTGATAAGGGAACAGTACAGGGGCACAGTGACCTCTGTTGATGTAGATGTGAATCCTTTCATGATACGGTGTCCAATATCGACAATCTTCCTAGCCACATTGGCATTGTGAGTGTCACATGACAGATTACTGTCAACTTGTGTCCCTAGATCCCTGATTACTCCTTGCATAAATAATGGTTTACCACCTATGTGGTAATTTGTGAGTACCTTGTCTGGTATTTGGTGGGACATTCATACTGTCCAGTGTCTTCGGGATGTCTTGGTGGAGTTCTTGTGTGTGAGAGTGTGGTCTGTCGCATGCTACAGACTGTACAGCAGTTTTGACTACACTTAGGTCCACATGGGTGGTCTCCGCTGCTTTGTGCATTGTCAGTTACCTGGCCGTATGGGTGTCTGTGCTGCATATGGATACTCCCACTCCTTTGATGTTTTGGTCCAGGTGTTGGGGCCATAACGCATGATATGTGGTATAACCTGGTAGTGCTGGTGTGCTATCAGTAGGCTTGCAGCAGGCTTCTGTCACTGCACAGACATCGATGTTCTCCATACTGGGAAGTGCATCAGGGGCATGCATATTGCAGTTTACACATCTGGCATTGGTCAGCATTACCCTTATATTTCTTACCACTTATGTTTTCTAGGGTGGTGGGTAGTCTTTTTGGCCTTACCTACATAAGGCTCTATGGAGGTGGCAAAGGCCTTATCCAGTATCCAGATGCCCAGGGGTAACAGGTGCAAGCCATCCCTGGAACAGCAGCATGGCTTGTCATACATGACATCTCCAGCAGACAGACATTAGACCCTCTTGGACTGACAGCTGTAACTGTGCCACCTGTTAAAGATGATCATTCTGTGTTTGTACTGTGGCATCATTCTTGGTGAGGGTTGGATGCTGCAAACAGCCAGTGTCATACCGGCCTGGGGTACATAATCAGAGAGCTCATCCATGTCTCTTTTCATGTAGTCCAGGGAGGTACATCTCAGGTCATTCACACCAGCATGGACATTGAGTGCATCATATTTCTGCTTGCTTTGGGGTGACCTGCGTACTTGTGTTATCTGGCATATTGTGGCAGCCTACAGGCAGCTTACTGTACCCTTTCCCTTGTTCAGTCTGGTGAGGGGGACAGCAGTGTGTCTGCCTATACAGACACCTGTTACAACTGTATCAGGCATGTTGTTTCTCCTTCTGGCCTGTGACTGTTTGGCACACCAGCTTTCTGTACTATGTGTTGCATGTGCTATGTTTGGAGGTTGTGGTTGCTTGGGATCTGCTTTGGAGGCTTCTGTTGGTGTGGTGTGTTTGTAATTAGGGCCTCCGGGAATGTTTTTCTGCGTTTATGTGTTTGGTTTACAGTTGTGATAGGTCTATGTGGGACTGTGTTTGTGGTGTATGTGGTTACCTTCTCCTCCTGACTAGTTTTGACAGTACTGAGTTGGGGGAGCTCAGCCTCTGGTTTGGATACATGTTTGCATCTCTCACATATATTTGTATTTATTGGGGGGAGTTGTGGGTTGTCTGTGTACTTGGGCCAGGTGTCACATTGCCTCTGGATTCACAGATTCTACTTGTGGCTGGCCTTAGTGGATTGTATGTGTGGACATATTTTATTGCCATACTACTGATCAGTGATTACTTCCCTTTTTATGTTTGCTCTATCATGTAGTAGCTTCCTCATTCTCTTTCATGGTTTGGTAATGGCTGGAGTCCAGCATGCCAGATGCCTGCGTGTATGGCATTGTGTCTTGTTGTTATTTGTGATTGCATACTCCAAGAATTCCTGGCTGTGTTCTTGGAATGCTTGTATAACATGTTCTGCGGTGTGTCCCATATTTTGCACTTGCACAGGGCCTTTCGTGGATTCCACATCGCTTTGGAGGGGTGCAACCTATGCTTTACACATGTTTTTCACTGTGGTATTCTGGCCAGGGACTGGGGTCGGGATGTGTATATCCAGTGTGATTACTCTATGGTCTGGTCTTACCAGTGAGGGATACACTTCTCATCTTGCCATCCAGTACACATGTTGCTGATTATCACATCCAGTATGCTTACCCCTCTTGTGGGAGTGGTACGTTGTTCCTGGGCATTTTGGTTTATGGATTCTGGGAACTTTTCTCCAACTGTGTTGGTGCTACTATAATGCTCCCGGTGTATGTCTGGGTATTTTCAGTCAAGCAATATAATGTGGTTTGCAGGGCTTGATATATTCATGTATTCCAAGGTGCAGTTCCTGGTATTAGGACAGTAGTCTGCAGCAGGCTATATACTGGGAGGCGGTTTTAGCCATTGGTATTTGACCATGGCTAATCCATGCTGCTTCTTGTTGTGGTACCAACATGGGGGTGTGGTTATCCTTGACATTTATTGCTAGTCACCCTCCTTTTGTAGCTTGTTCCATGTTTTGCGGCTGTACAGCACAGTATGAGGTGTGACCTGGTAGTGTTAGGGTGCTGATGTGAGCCTTGACCCAGTTTTCTATTACAGGACTGATATCTACATTCTCCATACTGTGTGCGTTTACACTGCACACATCTTGCTGTTTAGACTTCTGGCACTGGGTAGCATTACATCTAGGTTCCTATCCCTTATGGTACCTATGAAGGTGGGTTTGTGTTTTGAGACTTACCTATTCAGGGCATGCTGTGGGTACTGACAGCCTTTGCCAGTATCCATGGGACATGGACTGATAGGTGCATGCCACCCCTAGCAGGTGGTGCATCATGTCATGCTCCGCATGTCTTCCCAGCCTGAAACACATTGGCTCCCCTTTGACTAACTGCATTACTTCAGCCAGTTATTGCACTTGATCATCCCATCGTCATTTTGTGGCTTCATGCTTGATGAGGGTGGATGTTAGTCAGAGTCCTCAGGTGTGAATATAGTACATGGTGTTACATTACTTAACACATGGCATTCATGCCTCAGGTGGTGCTGCAGGGCTGCCTCTGTCGGATGCACATATTACACTCCCTGTACATGTTTGTGAGCAGGTCATGTCATTTTAGCCATCCATGTTATTATTTGAGTGAGTCAGAGGGGGTATCATTCCCAGGGTTCCTACTGAGCCCGTGTATGTGCTATGCATTGCCTCTTTGCCAAGGCCAGGGCATACTGGGCATGCCTCCTTCTGCCTACTGGGGCAGGCTTAGGTTGTTCCTCCTCCGAGTCACACTCTGCCTGTGATGGCCTTGGCAATGGTGGGGGGCTGTTTGGCCCAGCCCTATGCTGGTCCTGCTGCAGCTGTTTTCGCAAGATCATATTATGTAGCATAGCACATACCATGACAATTTGAGTACATGTAGTTGGTGTGTACTGCAAGGCTCCACCAGATGTGTCCAGACACTGGAACCGTGACTTGAGCAGCCCAAACACACGCTCTATTACATTACGTGTTTCTGCATGTGCCTCATTATGGCATTCCTGTTCAGGTGTGTGTGCGTTTCTGATGGGTGTCATCAGCCACGGCTCCAGTGCATAATCTGCATCCCCCACTAGGTGTCGTGTGGGATGTCCCCATTGGCAAATGTCTTGTACAGCTGCGTCAAATGCCAGATGTGGGAATCACGGTAGCTCCCAGGGCAGCCGGCACACACATTCATTATTATGCCCTGGGCATCACACACGACCTGGCAGTTGATGGAGGGGAAGCCCTTGCAGTTAATGTAGGCCCTACCCCACTCACCGGCTGGTGCTTTGATGCGTATGTGCGTGCAGTCTATTGCACCCACTACCTCAGGGTATTCTGCTATTTGATGGAAGAGACGCATATTGCTGGCCAATACCTCACGGACATTGGGGAAATATACATGGTCACCGACATGTGCTAACATGGCATCCAGGAACTAGTGCAGTACCCTGGAGGCTGATGCCTGTGATATCCCCATCATATCACCAGTTGGTCTTTGGAAGCTACCTGTTGCTAGTATTTTTAGGCCAACATATACCTTGGTTTCCACTGGGATGGGTTCCCCTCTGTTGGTTCTGTGTGTGAGGCATAGCCTGCACAGCTCAACTATTTGCTGCAGGAGCTCTCTGTCCACTCTATAGCGCTCTACTATCTCCAGCTCATGTAACCCGTGGTAGGTGACCCTGGGCCTGTACACTCTTTTCTGTCTCCTTACTGTTGGTTGTCTGACACCATCTGCATTGACACCACCCTCAGCAAGTCGCCTATGTCTCATTATGACAGCTATGGCAGCCCCTAACATTTCTGCTCTGAGTTAAGCTTTTTCAGTTTTCACTTCTAATAGCTTACTCCTGTCTTGCAGTGTCTCTTGAGAGAAACATCCTGCACTGCTGTTTGCAGAGTTTTAAGTGCTGGGCTGGGCTACTATTCTGCCTGTGTAATTGCCTGCTTCTAATTGTTTTCACCTGCTAGCTCCAGCAGTATTCCCTGCTAGCTTCCTACTAATTCAGTTGCTTCCTTTTTCCTTTCTGTTTCCTCAGGGGGGAAGCAGCGTGCATACCAGCAGAAACATGCTCACAGTGGCTTACACGTGCACACACATGCTTCCATTGTTTACAATCGTCTTATTTGGGTTAAAACGCGTGCACACCCACGCAAACAGTGTTACAAGTCTGCCAACAGGCTCCTACATGCTCAGTCTGCCCTACACACGCGCACACCAGCGCAAACAGTGTTAAACATCTACCAACACGCTCCCATATGCTCAGTCTGCCTTACACGTACGTAAACTGCCCTACACGCACTTCATAGCGCGCACACGTGCGCATGCACAACCAGCAAGAAACGTTAGTGTAAGTAACAGTGTACACCTTCCATTTCTTGACTTTCCCATGCTTATCTTGGGGCACTCCTCTTTCCCTGATCTGTGTCTGTCATCTGTCATGTTACACTGTCCTCCAATGAACTGCATTTCTTTCTACCATTCCCCCTGTGATGTCACCTATCTCCTACTCTATTCCTCCCCCTTATGTATCTCTTACACTACTCAGACTGTGCTCATTTGCTATGTGACTGTGGGATTCAGTATCCTAACCCTCATTTACATTAGATTGCCTACTAATGCTTAGTTACATGTCTTAGACTCAGCTTCCCCCCTTAGCAACCACTACACGGTGGCCATGTTGTTTTTGGTCTGCTGGTCTCTGCATTGTCATTCCATGTATTGCATAAAACCCACATTTGTAGGTTTATAACCTTCATTTTTATGTTTTATGCAGCGCAGCCCATTTTTATTATTTTTGCATCGGGTTACCTTGCCAATGGCCACATATTTGGCCATTGGCATGCTGCCTGACACATATGCACCCTTTATTTGGAGCTGACATGGCTCCGTTTTGAATTTTGCAGTAACGTACTCAGTTTTCAACTGAGTATATTTCTGCAGCTAAAACGTCTCTTACACGGGTTGGTTTCTGCTTCGTGGATCGCTAATATACCTCATTTGCATACCTTTCGGCTGCAAGTGAGGTATTTAGCATGTCCATGCCCAGTCCGTGTAAGAGACATTTTAGCTGGTCTCTTACATGGAGTTTAGGGCTGTTCCTGGATCGCGAGGCTTGCATGGAGTGTTACGCGTCTCTTACACTCCGTGCAAGCCTTCGTGAATCCTGCCCATAATATCATGCATAATCCTAAGCCATTTTCACAGTATTTGCATTTTAACATGTACAGTCCACACACAGGTATCCTACTCTTCGTTTTATTCTATAAGTATGCGTGGTCACAGTTTTTGTATTTATTAAATTGATGTATTGTATTGTAAGACAAGAGACTGTATAGTTCCACCATTTTAGCGTTTTAAATTTAACAAAACACTTTTTAAGCTGTGTAGAAAGATCGGTGATTTCCCATGCAAATACACATACCTGGGGATTCATGAAGCTTGCGCCAGGCGCACACATAGCGTAGGTGTTATAACGCCAAATATGGCCGCCGAGCAATTCAGGTACAATCCAATTCCATGTGCACTACAGGCGTACGCCAGATCTGCGTAGCCCCCAGCATAGGTATGCAAATCACCCCATGTGCAGTGTTGCACCATGCAAATGAAGGCATATAGCGATTCATGAAGTGGTGCAGGCGTAGCATAAGCCCACGGAAATGTAAACCAAAAAACACGGTTTACATTTTCCCAAACAGAATATCGGAGCTATGGAAGAGGGCCAGACCCAGGTATCACAATGTTAACATATGCCAATGACGAAATACACAGCCAATGGAATAAGAAAAGATGCACAACACGTAAATAACAACATTTAATGTCATGTCCACAGTAACGCACAGCAGAACCGCAGGGCATGTGTGCGGAAGCTGTAACATAAAGAAATAATATAAAAATGTCATAAAATCACAACATAATAGAAATCAGGTTTACAGCATAACACACAATGGTAGGCATGGAACACCACAACCAAGGTGCAAGGGTTGCTAAGGGCTTGCGATAGCGTTCGGCGCAGTAACTATGAATTAGTAGTCAATGCCATGCAAATGAGGCAGATAATACTGAATCTTAAATGTCCCGCCGGAGGAAGGTTGTACCATATGGCGCAGCGGTATAACACCGAGGAGTGGCTCAGAGGAGATACATGACATCAGCAGAGGGGTGTGCCACCGTAGCACTAAGCACATTGGAGCATTACAAATCTGGCCTGTCCTTTGCTAGGCAAAGCTGCAGGATAGGGTTGGGGAGGAATCGTTTAGCTGAGAGCACACATGGTGGCCAAAAGCGCATGTGTACAAGGATGAAAACGTGCCTGAAACCCAGTAATTGGATGCACGCGCCGCAAACAATAGCAGAAACAGGAAGGTCAGGGGAAGAAAAGAAGGAAATGCGGAAGTAGGGTAATTGGAGTACTAATGAGCAATCAACACCAATCAACCCACGAAGGCCAATAGACGGCAACTGACAAGTCCGCTTGCAGAAACCTGCAAAACAGGATAGAGGAGGCATGTGAATGCAAAGAAAGGAGAGGAGGTATTCAGATTGCAAAGATAGGAGACCTGACACAGCAGAGCAAAGCAAACCGACAGCAGACCGGCAGTAGCACACATAACGCAAGATACGCCAGGTCCAGGAAAGTACAAATGAAAGTAGGCTGCAGGATGCACACCAGAAAATGGTAGGTGCAACGCACAGAAATGTAAAGGGAAGGTCAAGAGGTAATCCACGGCAGGCAAATGTAATTCAACACCAAAGACACCACAATAGTAGTTCCGGCAGTAAAACACATAACATAACCTGTAGCTACGAACGTACATACACACCCTATGACATCATCGGTGTTCACAGCACAATAGTATAAAGTGTGAAAGCACCCAACACACACCTGTGTATTCCCAAACACTGCACCATAGGTGTAAACACACGGGGAACTTTTAAAATGTAGATGTTGGGAGCTGCCATAGCTGTGATTCATCAGCACGTGTTAGAAACTGACGGTGTTGTGGAGGATGATGCCGACAACCACTGCAGGCCTCGGAAGAGAAGGAGAGTGTTCAGACCAAGGGTAACCTACCAGGGGCTACATGATCTGGAGATAGTAGAGCGTTACAGGGTGGACAGGGACATCTTACAGCAAATAGTGGAGCTGTGCCGGCCACGCCTGAGAACCAGAAACAACAAAGGGGAACCCATACCAGTGGACACGAAGGTATGTGTAAGCCTGCGAATACTGGCCACAGTTACCTTTCAAAGGCCAACTGGAGAAATAATGGGTATCTCACAGACATCAGCATCCAGGGTACTACACCAGTTCCTGGATGCCATGTTATCACATGCCAATGAGCAGATATACTTCCCCAGAACTCAGGAGGAGTTGGCCAGCAATATGCGTCACTTCCACCATGTGGCACAATACCCGGAGGTACTGGGTGCGAAAGACTGCACGCACATTCAAATCAAGTCGCCACCCGGTGAGCATCATATGCGCTACATAAACCGCAAGGAATTCCACTCCATCAACTGCCAGGTCATGTGCAATGCCCAGAGCATTATCACGGATGTGTGTGCTGGCAGCCCTGGAAGCTACCATGACTCCCATATCTGGCATGCCTCACAGCTGTATCAGGTATTTGTCAGGGGGGACATCACACATGGCCATCTAGTGAGGGATGCTGGCTATGCACTGGAGCCGTGGATGATGACTCCTATCAGAAATGCACACACACCCATGCAAGAACGCCATAATGAGACACACGCACAAACCAGAATCATCATAGAGCGTGTGTTCGGGATGCTGAAATCACGGTTCCGGTGCTTGGATACATCTGGTGGAGCCTTGCAGTACTCTCCAGGCACGTGTGCCCACATCGTCATAGTATGTGCCATGCTACATAATATGATCCTGCGGAAGCAGCTGCAGCAGGGACAAAATGGTGAAGGCCCTCATAGCCCACCGCAATTGCCAAGGCCAGTACAGGCACAGAGGGATTCAGACCATGAACACACTGTGCCAGCCCCAGTAGGCAGATGGAGGCGTGCCCAATATGCCTATGCCTTGGCAAAGAGGGAACGTATAGCACATACTCTGACCGTGTAGGCCCCTACGGACTGACACCTCTCCACCTGCACACACAGTAAAATGGATGGCACACAAACATGACCACCTGTAAATCATAATGTATAGGTGGCCCAATGTGTGACTCCTACATAGGCAGCCCTCAAACATTGTAAACACAACAGCCAGTGGAACATGGAATGCCAGCACCTGAACAGTACATGAGCCTTACAGCATATGGTGGTGCTGTGTGCCTGTCACGTTCCCCGCCAGATATATATATATATATATATATATATATATATATATATATATATATATATATATATATATATATATATATATATATAGATATATATATAGATATAGATATATATATAGATATATATATATGTACACATATGCATATATATAATACAGATAGAAAGGGCAATAGAGGGATATATGGTGATATAGATGGATTCAGCGATATCTGCAAATATAATAGATAGTTCAACGACATTCATAACATCTTGGAGGTACAAATAAATAGGATACTGCCAACCATGGAATGTGTAACATACCGACATGCATAACCACGAGGCTGAAAGACCGATAGAACACAGTACCAGAACAGTACATCTGTGAGTAATAGTATGATGATAATGAAGGGATGGTTAGTCACCGCTGACGGTGTCGCGGTCCACGTAGGTACTGTGTTCAACTGTGTCTGTGAATCCCTTAGTCTGTGTAAGTGTGCATTGAGGGTGCCGTGTGCATTTCTGTGTGACTGTAATGTGTGTGTGTGTCGGCAACATGTGTATGTTGGTGCCAAGTCAGAGGCATATCAGTATGGTAGGTATGGGTATAGCTAGCCGTAGACATACGGTTACTACCTGTACCACAGTAGGAGGGACATCCCCCCCCTGGCCAGGTGTGTCCTGACATAAATCAGTACAAAGGGCAAATGTCCGAGATGGTAGGACATAAATATGTCCCATATATAATGTATCAATCGTATTTAATAGTTATGCCTGTATGTAAGAAACTTAAATGTTGCATGCAATATGATAAGTAGCCAAAGTCACACAACAATAGGTATGCAGTGAGGATAAAAGCATGTGCTACCTGTGTAGTGACCGTGGCTACGTGTTGGCCTGTAAACACCGCTTTGTGTCCCGCAAGTGTCCAACAATGACCATATGATAAGGTGGCATCCCATGGCAAACAGGCTCTTTTAACAACACAACCACAATGACTGCAAATATCTGGGACAGAAATACAAGGGATAGCTGTCACCTACGCATATCCCCTGATATATCGCTGCAATTACGGAGGTATACAAGTAGCAAGCTTACCTGCAGACGATATAGAAACCAACTAACAACGGCCCAATGTACAATCCCGTAACATAAGTCTACTAACTGTTAGCTCTCTAATTAGGGATGGAGCCAACACACATATATACGGATTATGTAGAAATGCAAGGCCCACAAACCGTATATGTTACGTACAACCACTGACATCTCCCACACTAGAAACTAAAGCAATACAAACTGTAATAGCAGCACAAACATCCAGTCAGTCAATTACATCTGCAGAACCCTTAACATACCATGTGAGAGACACAATTAAAGGCGACATGCAAAATTGCAGGCGTTGTATAATGGAACAAACAGCCATGTTACAGGTTGTGATTGCAATACTCCATTATCAGAAGTCGGAATGACAGGTACATCCACATGTTGAACCAAATACTCTACCTGTCATACACAATCCATGGGGGACATGAATTCAAACTATACTTGTCTCCATGCATAGCAGTTGCAGTTACACATAACAAAGCACAATACAGACTGTCTCCCCGAAGGTAGGGCAAATAGGCAACGCCCAAGTGGAGAATCCAATTATACCCCACTGTCGCCGCGTAATTGGTGAATGGAGTAGCTGCATAGCTGATATGCAAGTAATTAGTCACTCAGGAACACCAATTGGCGGGAAGAATCCACATGTTTCAGGTATCGACGTATATAAGGATGACTTGCCAGACATTCAAACCATATGCTCATACCGAATAAGAGTTGAAACACTGTGAGAGAGATAAAAACGAAATGCCGTAACGACAACAAGGTATGTAGAATGCCCGATATGTAAGGTTATGTATAGCATGATCTGTATTAATTAGTTTTACTGTATGTATAGCCTGGTTTGCATTAATTAAACGTGTCCGCAATGCATAAAGTGGGGAAAGGTATTTATGTAGTGATGTCTTGCTTAGCATACTAACGCTTGTAGAATCTGTGCGTCCAGCAGTGGGACACAAGGTGCACAGCACAGACACCACAAGGGATGCTACATGAGGCCATTAAACAGAACAATGCCATACAACCCACCGTCAGTGGTAGGGTATGTCCAACAAGGACGTGCCATAGCAGGGGATAGTATATGTTGATATACTGTCACAGCACGCATGTGTATGGGCATATAACGTTAATGACATATGTAAGGTGGTCCTCTGAGCAAGTATGCTTTGCATTATGGGATAATATGTGAAATATGTGTAATGTATAGTATTATAGGTAGATATGACAGATTTCTACACAGCATAACAGGCATATCATGCATACCACAGGTATCGTCTATTGGTATGTACAATAACAGGATACATATGGCCTGTAGGTATGGGACATAGTAATAGCATAATAGCTAATCTAAATGGAAGGGCTACCAAGTAACCATGCACAAAGGACATGTAATAGCTGCACAGGTGTATAGTGGGGTACTATGCAGTCTGGCAATTCCATGTGTAAGCACAACTACATTGTTCACACTAGTGGCACCTCTCCAGGGTAGTGTCCTGTGAAGAGCAGAGCCAGGTGTCACCTGCACCACTGCACAGTACAGCCACTGCAGTGATCCCAGGTCTACATGTGTCTCCCAACCACCAAGGGAGGTATCACATGAACAGTGCTACTGAGTGTTCCTGCATGATGTACATAGGACTTATGTTCCACAGCATGGTGAGTGTCCGGTTTGGGAATGTAACCCAGAAGCACATCCCACTCATTGTGGCGTGTGTGCACATATCCATGAGCATGATGCTCACAGTAGCCTCTGTTTATGTTGCGTATGAGGAGTATATCCATCAATAATGTTGTGCACATGGGCCCTGTCTGATCAGCAGAGGTCACCCCTGAGTATGTTGTATGCAAATGTGTACAGATGTGGTGTCCATAGTGCAGCCACATATTTAAACTGTCGGAGCTCAGTAAACGTCATGGCATGTTAATGTTGTGGCATGTAAAGTTGTAGCTGTTGTGTAAGGTACACCCTAAATGGGGTGGTGTACCCTTGAATGTGTGTAGATGTCTTGAGTTCAGAGGTACAATGGGTGTCTATGTACCAGTTACACACCCAGTACAGATAGGTTTGGCCACGTAGGAGGATATCCACGCCACAGTGGCAATACGGTAACCACAGGAGTGGGTGCGACATGTGTGTACTGCAAACATGTACAATGTGATATGTATGTAGATGACTACCATCCATGTGATAGTCAGTGGGTGAATGGTGTAATGCAAAGGTGATGTGCATGCACCTTGTGTCATGCAGCTTGATGCCATGATAGTCATATTATGTATCTGTCACAGCAACACCCGTATGGTTGGAGTCAGTATCAGCTGGTGGAGCAATCATGGCACTTGGTATGTAGGGGTTCTAAAGCTAGGCAGGGAAAGTCCCCTGTGCCAGCCTGTTCCACAGGGAAGCATATACTGAACATGAGGGGCCCTATGTCTGAGGACCGTGGTATGCCAAAGTACCTGACATGTAGTAGGTACTATGGTATGCTGGCCTCACTGTGTGTCCTGTCCATGAGCCGCATAGCATAACATCCTGAGACACAGGGTATGATGTGCAGGTTGATGTGTATGTTGTCAATACCAGAATGGGGAATGGTGCTGAAAGGCAATGAGAGGACAATGTAGGATGTGTGTACTCCCGTACCATCAGCAACTGCCCTGCTAACTGTATGAAAGGAGTCCATCATGTGTAGGGGCCATGCTCTGGCCTTAACAAGCCCAACCCGAGAGGCAGCAGAGGACGGGAGACCAACAACGTCTCTGAGAATGACGTCCTTGATGATGTGCCCCATAGCCATGCAGAACAGTCCAATCAGGTGTGTAGGACTATAGTCCCACTCGTGCAATGCGGAGTAACCTGTGTGTAAAGGGGGTGAATTTAAATTTGGGCCTTTT